>NW_019154124.1:14937924-15012926 GCF_002288905.1 Enhydra lutris kenyoni | reverse complement strand
CGGAGGAGCCGAGAGCCTGGGGTCCCACTCCTCAGTGCGCCCTCAGAAAACAGCGCCCAATTACTCCCGTCACCCTGGCCTCCGGCCGCGCTCCGAGCTGACCAAGCCTGTGACCATTTCAAGGTAACCCCGAGATTAGAGCTTACTCCTTGGCTCTGTCTCTGTAGCCGGCTTCCCTGTTCTAATACCTGTAAGCTCTGCGACACTCAAACGCCCCCGATCCTTCTGTGACCCTGCGGGACCTGAAGCCACGCTGACCCCGCGTGGGCTTCACCCCGGTTAAGCCTCTGGAGCGATGTCCCTCAGCGGAACTGACTTTTAAAAGTCCCGATTTTGTGCTCCGTTGCTCCGCCGCTTGCCGGGAGCTGGCCCCTCCCCCTGCGGTCTATCTTCCCGTCGCTTTGGATTCACTTCTCCGCCAGTCCTACCTTTCAGAAAGTGGTTGATTTTCTGTTTCTAGAGTTGCTGTTCTTCTCTTCGATCTCCCGTTGGATCTGTGGGTGTCTGCAATCTTTAGATAAGCTATCTAGCTGATCTCCTGCTACCTGAAGTAGTCTCAGCCTGCTACTTCTCCGCCATCTTGACTCCTTCCCCCTCAAATTATTTTCTTTAAATGTTGATATTGTCTCTATGATGTTTCTTCTACCCTGCAGAATTTTCCAAAGAGTTTCTCAAAAATCACATAAATTTTAGAAACTCCCAGTGAATTATACAGACATAAGCATTCATGTCTCTTATACACACAGATTACTGCTTATCTGAAGTTCAAAGTCAGATTGAATCCTACTTTTTTCCAATCCAGTCCCAATTAATTTAGAAAATAACACTATTTTATAAGCACCATGTCTTAATAAGATAGAAGTTTCTATCCTTAAGGTTGTCCTAAGTATTTTCTAATTCTCTTAAAATTGCAAGACTTGCATGGTATACCACCCCCATGATTATCAGCAAGTATAATTATAATAGTGATAGAAAAACACTGAAGGACATGGGATGGGACTTTTTCAATGTGATAAAAGTTATGTGAGCTTATGGGGATGACTGAACAAAAGAAGAATTTGTCCAGGGATCAACTTCTAGACCCCCAGAATAGCTCACTTCAGGTATGTGAGGTGTAAGTGGTTTGTGAGGTGTAAGGGATTCATTCCGATTTATGCATCATGAGAATGTGGACAGATTTTAGAAGCTTGCCTTTACTGTTTTGTATTCCTGTGTTCTGCCACCCATCCCTGAAAACCCCTGCCTGACTCTGACTTAGCTGCTTCTGGAGACTTCAATATCTGTCTATTGCACTATATTCTAACCACAAGCCAACTATTATGAACTCTCTTTGAGATTTAATAAAGTTAAAGTTAGTCACCCAAAAACATTGGTCAGTAGGTCCCAGCTTTAGACTTTTGTGAGAGCCATTCCTGTATGGTCATAAAATTCCAAAACTTTAATTAATCAATTCCAGTGGAAGCTCGACAACCATGCTAATTATCAATGTAATCTCGACAACTTTTTTAGAAATTAGTCTCAATCATGTTTAGTCTAATCAATTACTGTAATAGCATAATTCTTGCCAGTTTATTTGTAGACAGGTGCTGTAGGCCAATATGAGAAATGAATCCAACTTCTTTAATGATATATATAAGCCACTGGATTAACTGATGCGGAATCTACCCATTTTAATGTATTAAATTTGAAATAAGTACTCTAATAATTCAGGAACTTTTCACTGGTTACTTGCACCCAAGTATAACTTAATTGATATATTTTCTCAATATTGGCCATGAGTTATCCTATTCTTGAATACATTTTTATGGTATTCTTATAATTTCTTAGTTATAAATTTTTAGAGGTAGACTTTGTATGTGTTAGCGGTTAGGTAATAGTCATACTGTTAAAGCTTCAGTGTCTACTAAATGAGTGCCTTCCAGGAAGGTTGTATTAATTTATGTACCCAACAGCATTACATAATCACCAACAGTAGAATGAGGAGAAAGATGAGAAAGAAGGGGAGGTGGAGAGGAAGGGCAAAGACTGCTACTACTACTTTCTAATTTTGGTCATGGCTAAGGCTCTATATCCCCTGAAAAAAAGTTTTTGCCTCTAAAATTCAACAGTTCAAAAAGCTACATAGATTTCTTTTCTCGAATGCACTGGATCATGTTTTTAAACATGACTGATTAAATTATTTTAAAAATTCAAATCAAATATAAGGCTTGAAGAGTTAACTAAATATTTCAGAATATAGATATATAAGAGAGTGACGACAAAAAGAAGGCTCAATGGAGAATCTAATACTTTCTAGAGAGACTCATACAAGGACACATCATCATGAAATTTCAGAAGGACTGAAAAAAAGAATATAAAAGTGGAGATAAAAAAAGACATTTTGAATATAATATAAATGATATTCAAAAAGTATTATCCATTACCTAGAAATCAATAAAAAAGATTCAACACGTACTTTCATCAGCTATCAAACTGTTAACCATACAGGTATAGAATAAAAACATTTTCAAACAGAAAAATTCAGAAAATTTACCTCTTTCACATTCTTTTCTTAAGGAGGTTGCTTCAAGTTGTGCTCTGGTAAATTCGAAAGGTAAAGCAAGAAGTAATAAGCAAACCATGGATCCAACCTAAGAAATGAAAGAAAAGACATTCCAGTTGAAAAATCAAGAATTAGAAGTTTAATAGAAGTACATGTTTTTAGGTATGATGATGACTGTCAAGAAAAAAAAGCAAAGTAATTGAAGAGAGTTACAAGTTGACTTTGTAGATAGTATCTGTGTTTACTAGGTACATTAGTTTTTTATGGATTATAAAATAAACTTTAGAAATAAAAACCCTTTTATTATAATTGATATTTATTAATAAAAATGTGTTAATAGAAGAAAACCCTGTCACTGAAAATTTCTGTACCCTAAATCATAAGCAAATGTATGTGTGTACATATGTAACACTTAGTAACTGTCTTATCCATCAGTAAATATATGGGAACTCCAGAATTTTGTGGTATCAATGAATCTCCTCACTCATTGACAAATCTGGGTTTCTAGCTTGATGAATCCAGATATACATGAACCCTTCTCAGAGAGCAACTTATTAGTCAAAACATGTATCTTTTCAAATAAGTGTTTTTGTTTTCTTTGGGTAAATGCTAACTAGTGGAAGACCTGGATCCTATGGTATTCAACTTTTAATTTTTTTGAGGAACCTCCGTACTGTTTTTCCTAGTAGCTCCACTTGCATTCCCACACAGTGCACAAGACTTCCTTTTTCTCCACATCCTTGCCAACACTTGTTATGTCTTGTGTTTCTTATTTTATCCGTTCTGACAGGTGTGAGGTGACAGTTCACTGTGGTTTTTATTTGCATTCCCTGATGATGACTGATGTTGAGCATCTTTTCATGTCTCTGTCGGCCACATGTATGTTGCCTTTGGAAAAATGTCTATTCAGCTCCTCTGTCCATTTTTAATTGGACTTTTTTATTTGGTGTTGAGTTGTATCTGTTCTTTATACATTTTGGATATTTGTTGAAGAAAAATAAAAATCAGACCAGCAAGAGATCAAGTGACACTCAGAGAAGTAGGAGTACTCGAATTTATTTCATGCTGGTGGACCCCGATGAGTCCATGCTTGAAACTGGGCCCCGGGGCAACTGGGTCACAAGGCTTTCATAGGGAACAGCAGGCAGTCAAGTTCCCAGGGCTGTGCTGATTGCTGGTAGGTGGGTTTAAACTGGGGAGCAGGGGTTGCTCTGGGCGGGAACAGTAGTGTCGGGAGCCTGTGGCAGGAAGCCTGTTTATAGAAGCAGAAAGGGCTGATTATCTCTTGCTCGCAGTAGGGCTTCTGGTTATCTCTAGCTTATTGTTAGTAACTTTTCATCTTCTGGGGACTCCTGGCCTGGGCCTGCTCTGGGTATTTTTCCTCTTCATATTCTCCCCTTATCAGGTATATCATTTGCAAATATCTTTTGCCATTTAGGAGGTTGCCTTTTTGTTTTGTTGATGAGCAACCCAAGTGTCCATTGCTAGATGAATGAATCAAGAAGATGGGATATATATGTAGGATGTAATATTTGTTAGCCATAAAAAAGAATGAGATCTTCCCATTTGCAAAAACATGGATGGACCCAGAGGGAATAAGGCTAGGTCAAATAAGTTAGAGAAAGACAAATATATGATTTTATACATATGGAGAATCTAAGGCACAAACAAAGAAAAATAGACAAAAAAGACTCTTAAATAGAAGACTGGTGATTCCCAGAGGGAAGGGTGGGGGTGGGGGGAGGTTGCTGAAATAGATAAAAGAGAGGAAGACTGCACTTCCCTTCGTGAGCACCAAGTAATGTACAGAATTGATGAACCATTATATCGTACCCCTGAAACTAATATAAAACTGCATATTAATTATACTTCAAAAAATTCACGAGAACACATTTCAGAAAAGTAGGACCTTGCCGGGAATGGACAGCAATTCCTGGATGAAAGATTACTCCAAACTTTGCTGTCAAAGAGAAGACAAGGCAAGGGGATCAACGCTCAGAGACCCTTTGCCTTTCTTTGCTCCTTTGCTTTTATCAGTCCTTCAGGATAATCCCCAATCCTTATCACTGCTTCTCCAAAGGGGTCTTATTGAACTAGGAGGATCTGTTTATAGGAGAGATACAATATGCTAATTTGCATGGTCTCCAAGTTCTGCTAAACATAGCCTAGGGGACAATGCATAAATCTCATAGATCACAGGGCAGCTATTCTGGCAAACAGAGCTTGGGGAAGGCAATTCCCCGTGTCTTTCCAACAGCAGAGTGGTCATACAGGCCACAGTATTCCAAAGGCCTACGCCCTTCTCTGAAACCTTCCATCACCCCCAGCCCCCTCTGTGTTACATTTTAGCAAGCCAGGTACTGCTGCTGATTTTTTGCTCCCTGTTAACCCCATCAGTACCTGGCCCTGCTCTATGGTGGATCCTTACTGTGGCACCAAGAAAGGTAAGAATTTGTTTTCATAAGACTCAGACCACCACTCTCTATTTCTTCATCAACTTCCCTCCACTCTTGTTGATTTGTCTTTTTATTTACCTTTTGGATAGCAGGCAAAAATATCAGAAATTCCCGTATCATAATGAGGCAGAGATGGTGGCTACATCCATATTGTGATCTAAATCATGGCACAAAGTCTAAATGCTTTTAAATTCTCTGACTCTTGAGAGTCTTAACGAAGGTCACATTTTTAAGAAGCAAATGGTATTAAAGTGAACGCCCATTTTAGGAAGGCACAAAGAGGTCCCTTAGGCACTTCATATCCTCCCAAATGCAAAATTTGCTTTCTTAGGTTAGATTAAGTGGAACAGTCTAATCTGATCTGGGATATACAATAGGGGGGCAATCACTACTTTTTCTGCTGCTCATAAAGGAAGTTGTGGACAGTGTCCCATCCAGGCTGGGGATACTGGGGCACAGGTAGGACAGGGGTATGCAGAGGTCTTCCTAAATGTCAATCTTAAAAAAAAAGTTATATGACAAGAGGAAAGGGATCTAAACAGTAGTAGTGGTTAATTTCAAGCTTCCCTGGGGCTCTAGCATTTGCCCAGGGACCTGAAGTGGAAAATTTAAAAAGCTACATGAAAGGAATAACAGCAAATGGAATTCTCTAGAAACATTTGGAGAAAACTAGTCCAGCGTTTGATTTTTGGAAGGGATGCATTGGTTTGAGTTAAAAACAAAAACAAAAACAAAAACAGGAAGCTCATTGGTACAGTGTTTCTATGAAAGGGAGACAAATAAAAGTAAATAAAACATGAAATTACAAGCCCTTCCTGGATGTGACTATATAGCTTAAAGTTTCACGTTGCTTTGATTAAATAAGCTCCACAGGAGATCAGCTTGCCGGGCATTAGGTGCTGAAATGGGGCTGTCTAGGGGGATCTTTATCATTTAACCAGAAAATGAAACTAGATGGAAATGTTAAAAATAAACTTGTTAGTGGGAGAAAAGCACTCAATGTCATTATGCTTATGAAGAGAACATTCTCAGCAAAACAAACATTTCCTACCCAAAAAACCCCCAATGTTTACTCAGAATAAGCTACTTTAGCATTTTGCAAAAGTTCCGTGTAGTATCTCCTATTTGCATGCTCCTGTACTTAGTGTGGCCTAAGCCTCCATTTTTGCCAAAGGTATTATTTTTGCCCTTCTATGTAGTCATAGTGGAATAGGATTCCAAAGAGTCAGAAGCAAGAAAGTTTTCATTTTGTTTTCCATATAATCATTCTCTCGTTCTGCCTCATGATACCACAGGGTGTGTTTTTACAGAACAAACATCAAAGAGTTTGTGCTCCAACCAATCTGGAAAATTAAGTGTCTTAGAGATTTTTTTTATAGAACAATTTAGTAACCTTTTACCAGATGAGTACATGGTACCAATAAAAATGTTCTTTTGGCCTTCCTGAGTTGGGCAGCACTGCACACTCATACTTCCAATGGGACAGTTCATCATTTGTAATGAATTAGCGTCATACAACGTGATGGGTGATACAAAATTCGTGGGAGTAAAAGAAGTCAATAAATATTTACTATTAGAACCATGTTAAAAGTATGATATGAATGATTCTGTCCCGTAAAAGCCATAAAGGAGATATTCACTATCTGGAGAGACCTATGAAAAGCTGCTGCTATTTCTTTTTTTATACTCTCCTATATACCAAAGGAAAATGGGAGTCGTACAAAGTTTTTTGGAATTATTTGCAAACATATTCAGAGAAGGAGAATGTAATACTTCTTTATACAGTTTGCAGAATGTACAGTTTGGGGATTTTCTAAAAATAGTTTCTTTAAAAAATATTTAAAAAGTCATCTATGGTTTTTTTGACCAGTCCAAATGTTACTGAAATTCCAAAGAAAGAAATTAATAGCTTTAGGGAGAAACTGCTCTGTAAAATTTCCAAGAATCTAAGAAGTAGCGATCATCCTTATATACAGTAGTCATCAATAGAAAATCATACAATTGTACATACAAAAAGTCACCCAGAGATCATGAAGTCAGTTTTCTACTCCTGTTAGCATGTTGCCTCTCTCACTCAGCAAGGGACATGAGATATTCTACTTCAGGGTAAAACAACAGTGATGCATTTTTTTTTCCTTGACAACCTCTCCACTCCCATAGCATTAATGGCTATATGCTAACATAAAGCCCATTACTTATAATTTAAGAAGTAATTAGAGATTACAAAAGGAAAGTAGGTAAGTATTACATTAAATGCCAACTTATTTGCTAAAAATAACACACACTTATTCATACAGTTACATGACAAATGTATGAATGTTATGAAATTTTTGTTTAAGCCTTTTTTTTATTTAGTCTAAGTATATGTTTCAGTCACTTTTGACTACGGTACTTTGTTATGGCATCACCATGACTGATATTTATGGCCTGTATGAGTGATCAATAATAATTTACTACCTTTTGGTTTAAGAGTAAAATGTTGAAGAATATTGAAGAAAACCCTAGGGTTCCATTTTGTTTCATTTTTAACTATACTTGCATTTTTTTCTCCATCTTGATCCCCTTTACCCTAAGTAGATTATATGTCATTTAATATCATGCCTTAAAAGCATTTCATCAGATTTACCCAGAAGGAAATTTCAAGTTTATTAATTGTCAAAACAAAAATCCATTTAGGACCTACTATGTGCCAGGTACTTTTCTTGCTCTGGGGATTTGGTGGAGAATAAGGTGGGAAGACTTCTCTTGGGACTTACATTCTTGCTCTTTGAGTGTGTGTATTTGGTTTTCTCTTGAGGTCAGAAAAATTGTCGTTTTTTAGCTAACTCTGAGAGCCTGCCCAATTCTTTTTTCTTCCTGAAAATCTGAGTATCATGCTATTTGGTTTTCAGATTTTTTTCTCATATTTTCCTTCATTTTTTTTTTTTAATCTATTTATCTATTTTTTTAATCTATTTATTTCTCGGAGAGAGAGAGAGCACACAGGCAGGCCGAGTGGCTGGCAGAGGCAGAGGGAGAAGCGGGTTCCCCGCCGAGCAAGGAGCCCAATGCGGGACTCCATCCCAGGATGCCGGGATCATGACCTGAGCCAAAGGCAGCTGCCCAACCAACTGTGCCACCCAGGCGTCCCCTTTCATTGTTTTATATCATTCTTGATACTTTAAAATATTATTTCTACTTGATTTTATGAGACAAGAGGTTTTGTCTCACCATTTATGGACTTGAATTTGTTATTCTGGAAGACATTTTTCAGTCCCATAATGTGGGACTAATTTTCCCCTGAGGCCTGGCTGGGCAGTGGGAGCTTCTGGGGGAAGCTCAGAGCTCTCCCAAACCCGGAAGCAGCACCAGGACCCAGCCCAGGCAGCTGTTAATTCCGTATCTCCCAGAGGGCCAGTCAGCTCTTAAACACAGTCCAGTCAGGCTCTCTGGAACAGCACTCTCCAGGCTCTGCTGGAAGGAAAGACCTGCACCAGCTCTTTACTAGAACATGCTCTGAGCTCCACGCCTGCCCCACTCCCTCAGGTTGTTGGCTCAGGAGAAGTGACAGAGAAATGGGTGTACAACTGGGTGGGTATGTGTTCCGCACCATGTCTTCCCAGAACTTCTGTGGGAGACACTGGAGTACTATTTTTTTTCTAAGAGAAATCTCATCACATAACTTTCTTTGATAGAACATAATTAGTAGACTCTCACTGCCATTAAAACTATTGAAAATGACCTTTGCATCCTTGTGCCTTCAGAGTATGGATTATTTCTAAATCTTTTCTGCCCTTTTCCTGTCAGCCAATTTTACTGGACTGGACAGACCGCTTCCAGGTCTGCATACCCCATTCCTTCTCACCTCAGAGCCCACTACTCTGTTCCCCCCTCTGTCCATCATTCTCCTCTCTCTTCCTTTCATTTGGCTCCTGCTTACTCAATATTTCCCTTTTTCCCTCTTTCCTTCAATGTGTGCTTACTGAGTACTGTTATGTGCTAAGGGCTAGTGATACTCTGGTAATCAAAATTAATATGGTTTAGGGACGCCTGGGTGGCTCAGTGGGTTAAGCCGCTGCCTTCAGCTCAGGTCATGATCCCAGGGTCCTGGGATCAAGTCCTGCATCGGGCTCCTTGCTCAGGGGGGAGCCTGCTTCTCTCTCTGCCTCTGCCTGCTTGTGTTCTCCTGTGCGCGCACTCTCTCTCTTCTCTGAAAAATAAAATCTTTAAAAAAAAAAATTAATATGGTTTAGGTCTTTGAGTTTTCAGGCCTCCAGGAGAAGCAGACCAAAAAAGTGTATGTAAATATATAAAACTTTATCATAAATTCAATGAAAAAATGATACATTTGTCTACGGACACACAATTCACTGAGTGAAGGGGTTGAGATAACGAACTACCTGTTTTCAAGAACTTTTCACAATCACAAGATTGTTCAGTATTTAATAATTAGAATTATAGTAGTTTACTTCTCACACCATCATTTTGCTTTTTAATATTCACTACTTAGGATATATCCTGAGACAGAAAAACACAGCAAATTGCAACAGCACAGTAAAAAATCAATTGCATTATTTTTCACACCTTCCCATTTTTTTCTGCCCAGTGACTTTGCATTCGTGTCTACGAACAGTATATAGCATTTCTCCACCTCACGGATGCTGGGTACATACATTAGTAATTGGTTTGTTATGTAGCATTGTTTGTGATAATAATAGACAAAAACTGTAGATACTGCCAAGTCCCGTCCATATTTTAGAAAACCTCTTGGTGTATTCTAATCTTCGGTGTAAGAAGGCATTACCTCACAAACATTTATTTTGTGGAATAATATGAAGTCAGTTTAAATAATTGTTTAAAATAATTATGGATTCACATTTTTTTAGTCATAGGAACCTCAACTGTAACATTCCCACTATGTCCCCAAAAGTATGACTTACTGGTAACAAGGAAGCAAAACTACTGACTAAAACAAAGACATCTGTGTTTGTACTACCCGTAGTGTTTGTTTGTTTATTTATTTATTTGAGATATAGAAAAAGGGAGTTTAGATCTCTGCATTTCCTGTTTAGAAAAGACATTTGTATTGATGTTAACATGCTCCCATACTCCAATGAAAGTGGAGTTTGGAACCCAAACCTTTATTGATGGTCTGGCAGGATATGTAAAAAATAACTCAGTAAGGTCACTCACTGATTCAAGAGGATTTTAACAGAGGTGGTGGTGAGAGAGGTTAGTAGATGATTAAAATAAAGTGTAAAAGTCAGACAGGTCAAAGAAGGAACGAGTTGATTTTCATATGGTACCATTCCCAGAGAATAAAATCTGCTTGTGATATGTGCTATCTTGAAACACACACACAAACACACTGGCCCTGTTTCTCCCTAAGCATCACTCTTTCTCTGCTCTATTTAACAGACAATCTTCTCAAAGTAATTGCTTATACTTACTCTCTGCAGCCTGTTCTTGAGAATATTCCAATGAGACTTCCATGCCACAACTACTTCTATTAAAATCACCTAGAAACTTCACATTGCTAAAGGCAGAAGTCCTCAGTTTTTGCCATTCTTTATCAGCAGAATTTTACACATTAATCACTCCCACTTTTTTTAAATTGAGAAAATCGACATATAACATTATAGTAGTTTTAGACCTAGCCATTTTCTAAAAATGCTTCTTCAGTGGTGTTCCAGGGCACTTCTCCCTCCCAGTGTTTTCCCTTCTGTATCAGTAGTTACTCCTTTTAGCTTCCCATTATCCTAACATCATAGAACCTTTAAACAAATATTTGGATATTTCTCCCTTATTTCAATCCATTCCTTGATAACCATAGCTTTAAATATTATCTAAATATGAACTCTAGAAATATTCTCCAGCCTGGATTTCTTCCCTAAATTCCTGAGTTCCAGACCTGTATAATATTACCTACTATCTTTACCTAAGTATTCAAAGACACCTCAAACTCAACATTTCCAAAGTAGACTTGTCCTATCTCCCAAAGCCTGCTTCCCCTGATAACTTTGTCTTGATTATAGCAACATTGTTCTTCAGCTGCCTAAGCTAAAAATCTTGGTGTCATCCTTAATTATTCTTCTTTCATAGCCAGCATTCACTTTGGCAGCAAATCCTGTCAGCTCTACTTTCAAAATATATTTAAAATTTGATAGCTTACTACATCCACCACAGTGACATGATCCAAGCCATCCGTACTTCTAGTCTATATAATTGTGATGGCATCCTAATTTGTTCCCTGATTCTGATTTTGACCCAATTATCTATTCTCCACACTGCATGTGGGGGAAATTATCCATGTTTATATTTATATTGACACCAATATGTACATATATAGACATAGGTCTTTTAGAATGTCAATCACATATTGCCACTCCATCCTTCAAAACCCATTAACAACTTGCCCTACTTGGAAGAGAGAAAGCAAAAATCATTACGGTGGCCTGCAATGTCTCAGGAGATCTACATAACATTCTCCTCTAATCACATTACCTCTCTGACCACATGTCCTTTTATTATCTCCCTTATTTCTTGTGTTTTCGCCACAGTGGACCTTATTATCTCCCTTATTTCTTGTGTTTTAGCCACAGTGGACCTTTGCTCTTCAAATACACCAGGCAATATACACCTAAGAGTTTTTATATCCGTTAAGTGTTTGGGTTTGGGTTTTGGCTTTGCCTAGAAAGCTCTTCTATGGATAACATTCATGCTCACTTCCTGAGGCTTCTATCCCCAGACACTTCTTCAGTGAGGTATTTCCTAATCATCTTATTTGAAATTGAGCTCCATCATTCTCTTTAGCAATTCTTTTCACTATTTCTTCCTTTGTTTTCATCTATGGCTCTTAATGATATCTGATGTCACAACTTTTTGCTAATTATTTTTGGTTTTTGTCTTTCTTTTCCTATTAGAATGTAAAATTCATGAGAGCTGGGATTTTTGCTTTCTCGATTGTATCTTCAGAGCACAGTGTGAAAGAAATATTCAGAGAACAAATGAATAAATGAATGAATCTCATGAATCCTGTTTGGCTGAAATCATTGGTGAATAAATTAGCTAATTAGCTAAAACTGTCAGAGCAGATTCCAGCATAAAACAGGAATAAGGATATAGGTTTCCTAATCTTTAGATATCCCTTATACCTTAAAGTCTTAGGGTTTTCTGGAGATAGGGCATGTGTTAGGGAAGAAAAAATATATTAGCTTTTCCTTTTTCTTTCTCCTCCTCCAGGTAGTGATAGCATAGGAAATACAGTTGATAATGCAGAACAATAGCTCTGCCTCACACGGCAGAGGACAATGGGCCATAGGAAGTGGGACACATGGAAGAATTAAGTATGTCTTCCTAAATGTCGAGTGATCATCATCCCGTAGATCCCATGCTGTGTAGGCCTATGTCTGTCTTTCAAAAACTGTAATAATGGACTGATAATCACTCTGGTTAATTTCACATATTAAGTGTAAAGTTGACGATGGGATGGTTTGGCCTTGCAGGCAGTACTTGCAAAGACAATCTCATATCACTGAGTGGCACTATTGAAATTCTATTCCTGTCAAGACCTAAAGCCACATACATTTCACTGAACAGTTTGGGGATTTATAATGTTAGCAGTCTCAATGCAGTTTTCATCTGCTGTGCATAGAGAAGGATTTGAAACAGGAGCATACCGTCCACAAGGACTGAGGAATGAAAGCAACAAAGAGTGTGTGTGCCCATGTGTGCACATGTACATATAATAAGGGCAACAGAACTAGAAAGGGGGAATACAAACATATACTTGACTTCTTAATCATTTTCAGTGAAAAAAGCATATGTGACAATTGATTTGACTATCTGTGAAGAGAGTTTACATTTCCAGATTCTCAAACTTCTTTAACTTCTAAAAATACCATTGTTACATTATGGCTTTTTTTTTTTTAAGTTTTATTTATTTATTTGACAGAGAGACAGATCACAAGTAGGCAGAGAGGCAGGCAGAGGGAGAGGAAGGGAAGCAGGGTCTCTGGTGAGCAGAGAGCCTGATGTGGGGCTTGATCCCAGGACCCTGGGATCATGACCTGAGTGGAAGGCAGAGTCTTTAACCCACTGAGCCACCCAGGCGCCCCACATTATGGCTTTATTAAAAGACTGGAGAAACATATTCCTGATTTCTTGTGGAGTCATAAAGCTAAGTGAGTGGATAAAAACCTTTAGTTATATAGATGAATTTGACAAAAATGGAAGTTCACAGAAGTGAGCAATGAATATTTCCACTTTCATGCAATGCCAAGGATCACATGTAACTGTCATGAAGGGAAGCTGGCCAGTGCATGGACAGTCAGTCTTACATTATGTGCTGAATCTTCTTCCTGCCTTGATACCATAAAATAGTTAACTGTGCAATGCTTACAAAAATCAGTAAACAGAGAACTATTCAATATCGGGGGAAAGATGCTGATTCAGCATTCAAGTGGTCAGGAACTAAGAAAACCTATGGTAATTCCTGCGCCTCGCCTCTTACTTTTTCATAAAAAAAAAAAGCACGCTTCAGAAATGTTGAATTTAAGACCTCAGTTTGATAGATAGATAACAGTGGGAGATGTCCAGATGGTGAAGTACTTGGCACAAGGTAAAAAAAAAATAATAAATAAATGCATAAAAACAAAAAACCAAAAACCAAACAAACAAAAAAAACCTAGGCCAGGAGACTCTGTATTTCCAAACAGACTCAGGGGAATAAAGCAGTGAGGGCTTGTATACATATGATAATTGAGAGCACGGCAGAAAATGGCACAATGAAAACATGATTAAAAATGAATATGCCCAGCAGGAGGAACACCACTATGGCTCAGAAAATAGGAAAAGTGATAACGTGGTTGTGAAGATCTGGATGTTCCATGTACCGCACCAGAATCACCTCCAAATGAACCTCGGCCACAGGGATGCTAGGATTTGATTGAGGCAAAGAAATTTTGTGGTCTTATTCTTGAATATGACCATGTTTGCTATCTGGACATAGAAAATTAAGTTCTCTTGGAGAAACTTTAATCACTGATGTGATAACTATTTTCCACTCAACAGAGCAATTTCATAGAGAATATAGTGGCTCATGAAATGCATTTTGAAAGTGCTCTAAGAATATATGGATTGACTTACAGGAAGTGTACTGAACTCCTTATGCAAAGATCATAAGGTAACATGGAGTTCTGAATGCGGTTTATTAGCCCAAGAAAAAAATTCTGATAACTTTATTCAATAAGTGATATATAAAGTATTATATTTGTGATGGACTCAAGACTCCTTTTATGGTCAGCCCCTTTTTTCTGTTGTACATTTAAGGGTGAATGTGTGCAGTATTTCTTGTATAAATTATTCCTCAATAAGCTATTAAATAATTAGTAATAAAATTACAAATTAATAGATAGTTCACCCCAAAAGAAGAGTGAATCTCTAGTTTTCAAAATATATGCTCTGGAGGGCACTGGGGGGGGCTCAGATGGTTCAGGGTCTGCCTTCAGATCAAGCCCCACATAGAGACCCAGTTCAGGCTCCCTGCTCAACAGGGAGCAGGGAGTCTGCTTCTCCCTCTCCCTCTGCCCCATCCCTCCTCCCCCAGCTCATGCTCTCTCTCTCTTTCTCAAATGAATATATAAACTCTTTTTTAAGAAAAGAATATATGCTATGGAAAAAATTAGAGGAGCCTCATCTTGTAAACTCTATCTTCTAAATTTATTTGGGTACCACTTTAAAGTGATAAAGAAAATTCTATGGACTCATAATCCGTTGCAGTTATTTGTGCATTTTTAGGAAGCTTTACTATGTGATGGGGCTGAGAAAAACAACGATAAATAAGATAGATAACTTTCAACCCTGAAGAATATAGAAAAGAAATATATCATTACCTCACACAGTTTTAAGTGTTCTGGATGGAAAAATATAGAGGAGGTAGCAGCAGGAATGGGAACTAGGCTAAGCTGAGATAAGAGAAGGGTAACAGAAAGGGAGGCTTCCACAAAGTAACTGATGGATGGCAACAGAGAGCAGGACACCAAATGGACAAATCTCTTGAATAAAGATCATGACATGTAAGGCAGCCCAGAGGCAAGTGAAGAATTTAAAGATTTGAAGCAAGTTTGAGAGTGCTCACTTTGTTATTTGTTAGTTTTTGTCATGGATAGTGAGAGCTGAAATAGAGTTGTGATTTTATTAATATGATGCTTCTCCAAAGTGCTCTGTAATTTTCAACGATTTGTCAAATACGTCCTGTCCTTTGACCGCTTGAACAATGCCGAAGTAAGTGGTGCTGTTCCAGTTACATTCTTTCCCTGTTGAGGAGACTAGGCTGATATGGTATCTCATGATTATTAAGGAAGCAAGTGCCAGGATGGAAAAACATCTTTATCTCTTGGCTCTTAGATCACTGTGCCATGTTGCCTTCTTTCCACTGGTCTTCTAGAGAAAGATAAGCAATGGATCCCAATATAAATTCTCTCCATGGCAATGAAGTACATAAAATCCATTAAAATTTAATGGAAATTTTAAAAACAGGAAATATAGTGATGTCTCTCTTAAGGGACTACCTTATATTCTGCTCTATTGTGGTTTAAGCGTGGTTTAAGAGTGATGTTATTTTATTGCATTATAACAGTGAGGGAAAGCAGATTCATGGCAAGTCCTTGAATTGGGAAAAACCTTCAGTTTCTGAGCATAACCTATAATTTGCATTTGATCTTATAATTCTAGGATGAAGTAATTATAGCATGTTGTATACAATTAAGGCTGAGGAATAATTTCATTTTACGTGCTAACAATGTTCACAGAGGGAAAGATGTCAATGAAAGCCACACTGAGAAAGTCAGTGAAAAGTTGGCCTGGAAAAAAAAAATGGTACTTTATACCTGTGGTAGAGAGTGATTTCAGTTCGAAGATGATGCTAGATTTTATATGTGGAAGAGATGAAAGAAAGAAATAAAAAGGGTACATGTAGTATCATAACTTAAAATAGAAAGCTTATTTTCTTACTTTGGCTCCATTAATTTATATGAACCAACAATGTAAACTCATCATGTAATACACTGTTTTCATATGTACAATGGGAAGAAAATGACATTCTTTCTTATAGCTAAATTGTGGAACTCAAGAAGAAATCACTTAAAGCATTTCTAAACAGAAAGTATTATACAAATAATAAAATTGAAAGAGATGAGAACAACTTGAATGATAAACAGGGCAGAGGAGAATTCCACATCTGGACTAAAATGAAAGAAATGGAAAATAAAGAGTTTCTTGTAAAATTTTAGAAATGATGCTGCCTCTGTTTAATTCATTAGCCCTTCATTTACAAAAGCAAATTAATGAATGGGACAGCACTAATCACAACATAGATGCTTCTGATTATTCCTAAAACAAGGCTCAATATATGACAGCTTTCATGACCTATTTGAGATACCTTATCACAATTTCTTAAGCAATTCAGCCACACAAAAAGTGAAATCTTCACAGTCTGAGTTTGATCACCCCTCCAAGATTCTCATTAATATAATTCTTGTATATTGTTCACTTTCCTTTCCATGCCACTATTAAGTCCATGCCACTATGAATTTGTTCCTGTATTTTTGCTTTCTTTGTCTTATTTACTGTAGGAAAACTCCACCTCCCTAACACCACATTAGGTTTTGTGCCATTATTTCATTAAACTGCCCACCTCAATATGCCTGTCTTCATAGTTCTCTCTGGGCTTTTCCAACGAGCCTAAAGTAACAGTATGCTATTGAGATACCTTTTCTTGTATCACCGATTATTTTTATAAACAACAGTTTAATTCTTTGCTTTAGCTGAAATTTTACTTTTTCCTCCAGCTCTCTTCACTGGAGAGTATTGTTTCTTAACTTTCCTAATTCATTAGAAGCCTGAGTAGATTTCCATGCTAACTGCAGATCACGTTTTTACCTCCACTAGACAGCCATCGGTTTTCAGGTATCTTCACCAAAACCTGACACTAGCTTTTTCACAAGTGGTGTCAGCAACAAATGATCAAAATGCAATCCCTATCATTGATGACTTCACCAGCAAGCTCCTGGCTTTTATCTATCTCCTACCTTGCCAAATAGTTTTACAATTGCACCATCAGCGGCAATGACCCTTCTGCCAATTGAAATGTCAATCACTTCTAGATATTTCCAGGCTGATTTTATATCACTCAATTCACCCTTGAAGAGATGGGTCATGCTTTTCATGTTTGGGAATGATCAATCTCAAAGAGCTCACACTTTGTGCACACCAAAATCATATCTATTGCATCTTTTTCTTTACCTTTTTGCAACTTCCCATCCTATGTTTTTTCCTATTCCTCAATTAATTAGCTTGGCCACCATATTAATTGATTAATGACTTAATTCAATTAATTATTACTAATTATTGCAGAGAGGTACTGTAATAGAGTATTAGGATTTGAAGAATTTAAGACAAAAACAACAAAAGTTGATAAATATAGTACCTCCCCCTAGAACATTTAATTCAGTAAGTGCTAGAAAGTATTGCCACAATAGCTGGATACCCAGCATGTTGCCAAACCAAAATCCAACAGTGCCATTGAGGTGGCTCAAGAGGTAAGATGACAGCCTCTGTCCAGAATCCCAGAAAAAATATGTGTGATGATAAAGTAAGATACTCAGAAATTTTAGCATGGTAATGGAGAGGTTACAAGGTTTAGAGTCAGGCTGAAAAACTTTCGAAGAAGTATTTCTTGACTGAGGACAAATAGTTTGCACCAAGATTTCCAAAAGTAGATGCCTGAATACTGTGCCCCAAAGACCAGCCAAAAAGTCACATCTCACTGATCACAAACACAGGATCTGGGTGACACCAGGGACAACACGGCAAAGATGAGAGGGGAACTCAAAATCAAAAGGAGATTCAAGGCCTTCTTATCCTCTATTACTAAGAGAACATGGAAAGACTCGTTATGTCATGGCCTCATCTTGAAGAAAATGAGAACAAGAAAAAAAGCATTGGAAAGGCAGAATTCTCCCCTAACCCCCGTTTTAATAAGAAATAACTGACATACATCATTGTGTAAGTTTGAGTTATATACATCATGATGGTGTTATTTACATGTATAGTGAAATGATGACGACAAGAGGTTCAGTTAACAACCACCATCCCATACAGACCCAGGAAAAAGCAAAGAAAGAAGAAAGAAGAAAAAAGAAAGTGCTCCTTGTAATGAGAATTCTCAAGGTTTAATCCAATAACTTTCCTGTATATCCTACAGCAGTGTTACCTATAGTTATCAAGTTGTAAATTACGTCCCTAGTACTTATTTATCCTATAATTGGAAATTTGTATGTTTTGATCATCTTCCTCCAATTTCTTCCCCAAATCTCCACCTCTAGAACCAAGTCTGATCTCTTTATGTATGTTTAGATTACTTGTATATTTAGATCCATATATATTTAGGTCCCACATATGAGATCATACAGTCTTTGTCTTTCAATCATACAGTATTTCTCCTTGTCTGTCTGGCTTATTTCACTTAGTACAACACCTTGAAGGTCCATCTATGTTATTGCAAATGGTAAGATTTCCTGCTTGTGTGTGTGTGTGACTGAGTCAGTTACCACTGTCTGTATATACCACAACTTCCATATCCATTCATCCATCAATGGACACTTAGGTTGTTTCCAGGTCTTGGCTACTGTAAACAATGCAGCTGTGAACATGTGGGTACAGCTATCTTTTCAAGTTAGTGTTTTCATTTCCTTTGGATATATTCCCAGGAGAGGAATTGTTGGATCATAGGGTAGTTCTATTTTTAGTTTTTTGGATCTTCCATACTGTTTTCCATAGTGGCTGCACCAGTTTACAATTCTACCAACGGTGCACCAAGGCTCTCTTTTCTTCACATTCATGGTGACATTTCTTATCTCATTTTCTGATAATGAGCATTCTAACAGGTTGAGGTGATATATCATTATAGTTTGAACTTGAGCACCTTTACATGTACCCACTGGCCTGAAAGGCAGAGTATTTATCTGAAAGTGACTAAATCATTGAAAATAGATTTTTATACTTGTGAAGACTGTGAGAGCGTATGTTGGCAGGTTAAACTACACAACTGACCCTTGAACGCTGTGAGGGTTAAGGCCACTAACCCCTATAAAATTGAAAATCCAAGTGTAACTTTTGACTCACTAAAAACTTAATTACTAAAAGCCTACTGTTGACAAGAAGACTTATGGATAACTTAAACAGTCTATTAACACATATTTTGTAGGTTATAAGTATTATATACTGCATTCTTATAATTTAAAAGGTAAAGAAAATCTTAAGAAAATTACAAGGAAGAGAAAAAATTCATTTACAGTCCTGTACTGTTCCAAAAAAATTCACACCTAAGTAGACCTATGCAGTCCAAATCTGTTGATCAAAGGTCACCTGTTTGGTTTTTTTTCCCTTCTTTTAAAACACAGCAAAATGGAAAACTGCTAGCAAATCTGGACCTTTTATAGAAAACAAAAATGCTAGCTTTCCTTTGCATGTTTAAGGAGTATAATGAGTAAATTTTTAAACCTGCAGTTACTATCTATTTTCTCTTCAATATAGATCTCTGTAATATCTCATCAGGAAAATAGAAATATAAAACAAACACTTTCTGAGACACAGCAGAACTTAAATAATCAAATGTGAGTTGACTTCCTAAGTCATCAGTTACCTGATACTTACTCTCAGTGGTTGACAGATCTTCAGAGTAACAGCTCATTTGGAATTAGCGATGAAGGCATTTCACCAGTGCCATAAGGAAAGCAGTTACATTACTCTGTGACCAAACCTTGAATTTCTCATAATGTCATCACTTTCAGTGTAACTATCTATCTACTGGTGACATTTCTGCAGCCATGCATATTTTTAGCTTGAAGGGAGAATTAGTGATACCCCATCTGTCAGCTAACACTCAAGAAAAATAAAAAGCTCTGTGAAGGTTGGGTTTTGCAATGATGATGACAAATATTATCAGAACCATAGACAGCAGCAACCACCCTACTGCCCTGCCATGAATTATAGACTTGCATAAAAGTACACAATGTATACAGGAGATAGAAATGTGGAACATTATTTCTCCCAATGAAACCAGAAATGGACAAAATAAGAACGTTTGGAAGATACATAGGTTGTGAGTGGACTTTGAAGATAATTCAGACTGATTTCAGTTTCTGTTTTTAGAGTTTTATTTTTAAATTTGCTGCTGGAATATCAGCAGATGCCAGAGTTTGATTAATACACTCTAGGATGATGCTATAAAGTATGTGAGGCTCATGCAAATGAAATATTGTTTTTGTTGGATTATGTTCTGAAAATTATTTCAATAAGCAATTGCCTTCATTTTTCAAGGAAATTTTCAACGTTCCAGAAGGAAATGCTATGGCTTTGTACCTTGTGGACTGCCTTCTAGCTTAAAGACAGAAAGACATAAAATGCTTTATAATGAGTTTTCTTAAAAAAAAAAAAATCAAAACATCACAACAGCTGGC
Source organism: Enhydra lutris kenyoni (assembly GCF_002288905.1). Taxonomy (NCBI): domain Eukaryota; kingdom Metazoa; phylum Chordata; class Mammalia; order Carnivora; family Mustelidae; genus Enhydra; species Enhydra lutris. The sequence continues at coordinate 14,992,428 of NW_019154124.1, read as the reverse complement.
ATGTATATCCTAGAGAACCAGGCAAGAAACAGAGATCGTAAATATGGCAAAACAAAACTGTATGGGTTTTGAAAAGAATATAGGAAGATGTGATTTAGGGAACCATTCTGTATTATATTTATTGATTTCAGTTATGTATGATACTTGCCACTGCCTTTCACACTCTAAGTAGGAATGTCAACAAATTTTTGAAATGACAAAATGCAAATTTTATTAGTGATTGGTGTACCAAAATAATCAGCTTGAAAAATTATCAAAATAATCTTACAAAGGCTTTAAAAAAAAAAAAAAAAGCAGCAGGACTTTCGATAATAAAAAATTCCCCAATCCATTCCCTTTAGCCCGTTATCTAACAATTGAGTGCTTATATTACTAATTTTGGTTTGCTGATTTTTCTCTACTGTAGTAAAAGTTTATTTTTCAAATATCCTTAACTCTTTCATTTTTCAGATTTAATTGTTATTCTTTTTAGTTAAATCAGGGCACAATGTTTTCCTCTGATAAAATTTGTGTTTTGTTCTTTGCCCAAAATTCATAAAGTGCTCTGTAACTTTTATTACTTGTAGAGCTATTTCTCCCTGTGATTCTCTCCAGACTCCCAACTTACATTACCAGTCATAAATTGTTCTAAAAACTAAAAAAAAAAAAGAAAAAATGAATCTCTTGCATATTCTTTTTAAAAATTTTTTTTAAAAAATTTTATAAATATATGATGTATTATTAGCCGCAGGGGTACAGGTCTGTGAATCGCCAGGTTTACACACTTCACAGAACTTACCATAGCACATACCCTCCCCAATGTTCATAACCCCACCACCCTCTCCCTACTCCCCCCCCTCCCCGGGCCACCCTCAGTTTGTTTTGTGACATTAAGAGTCTCTTATTGTTTGTCTCCCTCCTGATCCCATCTTGTTTCATTTATTCCTTTCCTACCTCCCAAACCCCCCACGTTGCATCTCCACTTCCTCATGTCAGGGAGATCATAAGATAGTTGTATTTCTCTGATCGACTTATTTCGCTAAGCAATATACCCTCTAGTTCCATCCACGTCGTCGCAAATGGCAAGATTTCATTTCTTTTGATGGCTGCATAGTATTCCATTGCATCTTTTTTATCCATTGCATATTCCTTTTTGTTCGCCAAACACCTCCCTTTCTCCTGGAAACTGCAACCCTACCTCTGTAGTCTAGACTGATTGCCATCTCTAGATCTACTACTCCAGGAGACTGGAACCCTGATGTCATTTCCTTTTTCACCTTTTATTTATGGTTTACTTCCTTATAATGTTAAAACATCTAAGTAACCTGCTAGGATCAGATATGTGCAGTTTTCTGATTCCTCACGTCTGAAATTATTTTTTATTCTAACTCTCACACTTAATTGAAAATACTGAATAGTGAACAGCTGGTTTAAAATCATCTCTCAAAATTAAAAACCAAACCAACCAACCAACCAACAAACAAAACAAAAATCACTGCTTTGTCATGTTACCCAGTGTTGCTGATGAGAATACCAATGCTATTAAATGATCCCTCCCTCGCAGGTAACCATTTCCTCAGTCTCTTCTGCCTCCTCACTCTCCTTCCTTCAGACAGAAAAAAAAGAAAGAAAAAAGAAAAAAAAAAAAACAACTTCTAAATTTCTTTAGTTTTTCTGCCATTTCACAAGTCTTTATCACAGTACCAGGATTTATAATTTCATAGGCTTTGGGATGCTTCTTTGATATGAAGACATGTTTTTTCACTTGGCCCTTCTGAGAATCCCTGTCAGATTGATGCTGGGCAGCCTCAACAAATATTCTCTGTTGTCACCTTCCTCTTGCATATTCTGTGTCATCCATTTCTCTCTCCTTGGAATATTGTCCATCACCCTTTTTACTAATTGCTATTCAGCAAAGATACTTTATCTTCACCTTCCAATATCCTTCAGTCTCTCACTTCTTTTGAACAGCATCACACTCCATTATATACTTGTTCTGAAGATACATTCATTTGAGAAAGACTTTGCTTATACATCTTGTCCTTCCTTTCTCTCTCTGCCAGGTTTCAGGCTTTTCTCAAACCTGTGTTAGTCTTGACTTTCTGTTCATATTTAACCAGGAGACAATGCAAGTAGAATCCAGGAGCACTGTGTACTTTGTTGGGGTGGACTAATGAGGATTCAGTGCTTCTGTGCATGACTGGAGGATAGGACAGGCTTTTAGAGTGGGGCTGTCTAAATGATAGTAGGTGAAGAACTTTCTACCCCAGAGCCATTCATTTCCTTCTCTTTACCTGGGTAGCAGAATACAGTTTTCTATGTGGAAGGCATTTTATCAATACTGGAGGAAAGAAGGGTATTGCTTGAAATACTGTTTCACTCATATTTTGGTTTCCTTTCGTGTCTCACATCTGCCCCAAGTTATTACCAGCTTTTCAAAATACTGATCTCCGGGCGCCTGGGTGGCTCAGTGGGTTAAAGCCTCTGCCTTCGGCTCAGGTCATGATCCCGGGGTCCTGGGATTGAGCCTCCCATCGGGCTCTCTGCTCAGCAGGGAGTCTGCTCCCCTGCAACACCTGCCTCTCTGCCTACTTGTGATCTCTCCTGTCAAATAAATAAATAAAATCTTTAAAAAAAATTACTGATCTCCAAGGTTATCCATGGCAGAATATCTTACTTTAGGCTCAATACTTCTGTATCACAACCTAGGCTAACTCATGCTCTTCTCTCAGTTATTGGTTAACCCTTGCTGATCTGTTCTCTGGGACTTACAACTGTGGTGAAATGTTTTGTCTACTACTGGCACCCCACTTTTTTTTCTTTTTTTTTGTTATGAAATTGTACCCTTTTACTCATTTATTTTCAATTTAATGTATCTTCAGAAAAAGGAAAAAATATGTATGACCAATTTTTCTTTTTGATAAATGTTACTTTTTGGAAAATTAATGCATAACTTGGGAGAGAAAGAATGTATAGCTTCTGACTTTTCAGATCTATTATTATGATGGTTCAAATTATTTTTCTTTATCTAAATATACTTGGAGCTTGTAGGGAAATGTCAAACCACCCAATTACCTAAATATGACTGGCACTGGCATGCAATGGGAAATTTCAAAAATTTAGGTATGATTGTGTGAAAGAGTGTGGTGCATGCGTGTGTGTACTTGTGTGTTTATGTGTGTGTGTTTTCAAGCCTGGAGTATCAGTACTTTAGGTTCTTCTGATAATTTTATTCAACATATTATTTGAAGTCTTAGCCACAGAAATTAGGCACAGGAAATAACATATATCCAAATTGGAAAAGAATATGTAAAACTGTCACTATTTGCAGAACCTATGATTTTATATTTAGAAAACCCTCAAGACTTTACAAAAAAAAAAAAAAAGTGAGAACTTATAAATAAATTCGGTAAAATTGCAGAGTACAAAATAATACACAAAAATCTGTTCCATTTCTCTCCATTATTAACAAACTACCAAAAGAATTAAGAAAATAATTGCATTTATAATTGCATCAAAGGAATAAAATATCTAGGAATAAATTTAACCAAGGTAGTGAAATATCTGTCTCCTAAATGTGTATACAGTTGATAAAGAAATTAGAAATAAATTGAAAGACACTCTGTGCTCATAGATTGAAATAATTAAGATTTTTTAAGTGTCTATATTACCTTAAGCCATCTATAGATTCAGTGAAATCCCTATCAAGTACCAAGCAGCATTTTTAAATAGAAATACAACAAACTATGTTAATTTGTCTGGAACAACAAAGATCCTAAATAGCCAAAGCAATCTTAAGAAGAAACAAAGCTGGAGGCATCATGCTCCCTGATTTCAAACTATATTACCAAGCTATAGTGGTCAGAACAGTATGGTGTTAATAAGAAAACAAACACATAGATCAATGGAACAGAATAAAAAGAAATATAATCATGCATGTATGAGAATTTATGTTAAAGACCAGAATATTAAAAAAAAAAAAAAAAAAGAAAAAGTAATCAGTCTACTCTCTTATACCATATACAATAATCAACTCAAACTTGGTTGAAGACTTGAACCGAAGACTTGAACCCATGAAACTCTCATAAACAAAACAAAGCAAACAAAAAAAACCCTAACACCTAGGTGGTAAATTCCAGGACACAGATCTTAGTGATGATTTTTTTTTTTTTTTAAATGGGACTCCAAAAGCAAAAGAACAAAGGCAAAAATAAGCAAGTGGGACTATATTAAACTAAAAAGCTTCTGCACAGCAAAGGAAAGCATCAAAAAAAAAAATAAAAAAGCAACTGATTACAGTAACTTCTCCCATTCCAATCATGTATCTTAATAAGGTACTAATATCTAAAAGATATTTTAAAAACTAACATAATTCAATAGAAAAAATCTGATTAAAAGATAGGCAGAGAATGTGAATAGACATTTTCCCAAAGTAGAGGTACAAATGACCAATATGAAAACATGCCAACATTATTAATCATCATAGAAATGCAAATCAACTTTACAATGACATATTATCCAATACCTATCAGAATGGTTATTATCAAAAAGACAAGAAATAAGGAGGCACCTGGGTGGCTCAGTCAATTAAGTGTCTGACTCTTGATCTCAGGTCATGATCTCAGGGCTGTGAGGTCAAGCACCATTTCAGGCTCTATGTGGGGCATAGAGCCCACTTTACATTTTCTTCCTTCTCATCCTCTGCACTAACCCACCCCCTCCAAAAAAAAAAAAAAAAAGACAAGAAATAACAAGCTTTGGCATAAAGAAAAGGAAACTTTTGAGCAATGTTACTAGAAATATAAATTGGCACAACCAATATGGAAAGCATTACAAAGGTTCCTCTAAAAATTAAAAATAGAACTACCATATGATCTAGCAATTCTACTTCTGGGTATTTATCTGAAGTAAATAAAAACACTAATTCTTAAAAGATATATGCACTCCTATGTTTATTGCAGCATTATTTATAAAAGCTAAGATATGAAACATAAATATCTATCAATGGATGAATGCATAGAGGTGATGTAAAATGGTGTGTGTGTGTGTGTGTGTGTGTATGTGTGTATATATACACATATATATGTGTGTGTGTGTGTATGTGTGTATATATACACATATATATGTAATATGCATATATATATACATATACATTATATGTATAATTGGATAGTATGTTTTTTATATATAGGAAAATAGTGTTATATTTATAGGAAAAAATATAAAGAAATATTAATAATACATATATATCTATAATATATCTATGTATAGATATGTAGGTATTTAGGAATACTACTCAGCCATAAAAAGAATGAAATCTTACTATTTGCAACAACATGGATGAAGCTTGAGGGTAATATGCCATATGAAATAAGTCAGAAAGAGAAAGAGAAATCCATATATTATTTTTATGTGGGGCCTAAAACACAAAACAAATGAACAAAATCAAACAAAACTCATGGACACAGAGAACCAGAAGGGTGGTTGCCAGAGGAGAGGAGTGTGGGGGGTTAAGTGAAATGAATGAAGAGAGTCAAGAGGTATAAAATTCTGGTTATGAAATAAACAGGTCATGGGGATGTAATTTTACAGGATGGTGACTAGAGTCAATAACATTGTATTTCACTGCATATTTGAAAGTTACTAAAGGTAAATCTTAAATGCTCTAATCATAAACAGAAATGTTTTGTATCTTTGTATGAAGACTGATAGTAACTACTTACTGTGGTAAACATTTTACAGCATATATAAATACTGAATCATTATTTTGTATAGCTGAAACCAATGTAATGTTATTTGTCATTTATACCTCAATAAAAATACTCATAAATGATGGTAAAATTAAATACTTACTATTTCTGTCCTTATAATTAGAAACAAAATACCTGTGTGGAAGAGTTATATAGATATCTGTATTTCTGCTGTACTGTCCAGAGTTTGTGGCACAAGATGTATTAACTGTTAAATATAAGGGTGAGAGGGGAAAGATGGCAGAGAATTAGGAGACCCTGTTTCAACCAGTCCCCTAAAGTGAGCTAATTATCTACCAGAACTCTCTGAACACCCATGAAACCAGCCTGAGATGTAGGATTATACACTTCTGGATCTCTACAGGGGCAGAAGACTCCAGTGAAGAGGTAAAGTGTACTGGGAATGATTGGACTGATATCGGAGTATAAACAGAAGGGAGAGGGAGCCCCAGAAGTGACCCATTGGAAAGTAATACCCCAATTCGAGAGTACCCTGTGATTGGGGATGAGCATTAACTTGGAGACTGGTTAAAAGCACTCAAAAAGAGCAAAATATATTAAGGGGCAACTGGTGGAACTGGGTGGTCATGAGCATGGCCCTAAGCCCATGCACCCAGGATGGCCACCACCAACGACCACCTGTGCCAGAGAGAGTGCAGCAAACCCTCCAGGCTGTGGTCCCTGAGCCTCCAGCTTTCCACTGGTTGCATCAGTGCTGGGCTAGGCACACTCTCACTGGTGCGTGTGAGTGAGTCTGGTGTGGACACCAGCTGGGGCTCTCTAGAACCACAGCATTTTGCACTCTGCACACACACTGCGCAACTGGGGTCTGAACCACGCTCCCTACTTGCACCTGAGAGAGCTCTGTGCGGGCTCTAGCGGGTGGTCTCTGGCACCAGACGAGAGTGTGAACACTCACAGCCTGGGCTTGAAAATCTCAGCGCGCTATCTCTGATTGGGATCTCTTGGGCCATCTGGACCCCAGAGAGCAGTCCCAGCAAAGGCAGCTGCTGGAAGTGGAATGGAAGCCCTGGACCATTATTGTTCATGGTTTTAATGGCACGGGGAGGGGAGGGGCAGAGACAAGCGGGGGGGTGTTTTGTGTGACCTCTGAGATGGTGGCTCGGGGCACGCACTGCCTGTGGGAGGCTCAGCGGATTTTGCAGAGGGTAGTCTGTGTGTTCTGGGCCACCCAGAGGGGAGCAGACCAAGGCTTCTCTCTGAGATGGAGGTCTGGGTGCAGTTTGCTTTCCACTAAACCTTTGAAAAGCCACAAAAAGCCACCAAAGAACAAAAACGTCTAGAGAACAAAAGCCTGAAAACCCGGTTTCCACAGAGCCCAGCCCCTTGATAGGAGGCAGGACAACTCAACCCAAGCAAGACTGACTGAAAAACAATGTGACAGGCCCCTCCCCCAGAAAGCCAGCCAAAAGAATGAGAGGACAACCACCCCCAGGATCCCCATAAAACTGTAATACCCCAATATCATGGGAAACAAGATATTAAACTCCCAGTATCACCCTAAAATCTGTATGCTTCATAGATACAACTTTTATTTTTAATTCGTTCTCACTAGTCTTGTTCTTTTTGACTTTTTTAACCTATTTACCATTACAACGAGAGGTTGAATACAATATATTCCATAATAACCTTTTGACTTGAACTTTTTTCATGCATATGCCCGTGTTTTTCTTTTGCTTTTCCATTTTTTAAAATATGTATAGAGATATAAGCTTCAAGGTAATCCTCTTTCCCTAATCAATACTACCCCTATATATAAACCAGTTTTAATCTCCCTTTATCTCTGGAAAGTTGAATCCTTTAACAAAGATATCAAGACACACTCAGAAAGAATCAAAATAACCTGCCTCATGCACACTGAGGATTTATAACCACCCTCCCATTTTTTTTCTTCTGTCAGTGTTTCTGTGTATTTCTTTTTGTTCTGGTATTACATAAATCTTATACTTGGGGTTCATTTTGGCTGTGTTCTTTTTTTTTTTTTTCTTGACATTTACTTTTGTCAGTATTTTTGTTTGTATACCTTATAAATCTTACCTTTGGGGCCCATTCTGGTTGGGTCTTCTCTCTCTCTCTCTCTCTTTTTTTTTTCTCTCTCTTTCTCTCTCTTTATCTCTTTTCTTTTTGGTGGTGACTTCTGATTTCTCAGAAGTGTACCAGGGTGCACCTTGCCTGGATCATGGTTGATATATTCAGCTACACATCCCCTCAACCACCTCTCACCAAAATGACTAGGAGGAGGAACACCCAATAGAGGAAAATTTCAGAGACTGTGCCCTCTCCATCAGAGCTATTGGATTATGGACATAAACCGTATGTCAGAAAGGGAATTCAAGGTAACAATTATCCAGGCAGTGGCTAGTTTGCAGAAAACCATTAATGACAACATGGAATTGATTAGGGCAGAAGTGAAAGCCATCTGGGAAGAAGTTAAAAATGCTATCAATGAGATCCAATCTAAATTCTCTAAAAGATAGGATAAGGATAACTGAGGCAGAAGACAGAACTGGTGATCTAGAGAATAAATTGATAGAGAAAAAGGATCAGGAGGAGGCCTGGAACAAACAGCTTAGGAGCCATGAAAACAGAACTAGGGAAATAAATGACATCATAAAACATTCCAACATCAGAATTATGGGGCTCCCTGAGCAGAGAGGAGAAAGATAGAAGACTAGACGATATACTTGAACAAATTCTCCATGAAAATTTTCCAAATCTGGGGAATGTAACATCTTTCTATCCTACAGGCAGAAAGATCACCCCCCCAAGATCAACAAAATGAAAAAAGGTCTCAAGAGAGACCTTGAGACACTTAATTGTGAAACTGATGAATCATAACCTTATACAAGAGCTCTTAAGAGCAGCCAGGGGGAAGCGATTCCTTACTACCAAAGAAGGTCCATCAGAATAACATCAGACTTGTCCACAGAAACCTGGCAAGCAGGAAAGGGCTGGCAAGACATATTCAGGGCACTACATGAGAAGAACATGCAGCCAAGAATACTTTATCCAGCAAGGCGGACATTCGAAATGAATGGAGAGATAAAGAGCTTCCAAGACCGGCAAGGTTTAAAAGAGTATGTGACCACTGAGCTGGCACTACAAGAAATATTAAGGGGGGTTCTATAAAAGAAAAAAGAATGCAAGAGTGTCATAGAACAGAAATTTACAGAGACAATCTACAGAAACAAGGACTTCACAGGCAACATGATGTTAATAAAAATGTATCTTTCAATAATCACTCACAGTATGAATGGCCTAAACACTCCCATAAAATGGTACAGGGTTGCAGATTGGATAAAACAAAAGAACCCATCCATATGTTGTCTACAAGAGACCCATTTTGAACCTAAGGACACATCCAGACTGAAAGTGAAGGGATGGAGAAACATCTTTCATGCCAAAGGGCCTCAAAAGAAAGCTGAAGTAGTGATTCTCATATCAGATAAATTAGATTTTAAACTAAAGATTATAGTCAGAGATAAAGAAGGACACTACATCATTCTTAAAGGATCTATCCACCGAGAAGATCTAACAATTGTAAATATTTATGCCCCCAATACGGGAGCAGCCAACTACATAAGCCAACTGTTAATCAAGATAAAGAATCATATTGATATGAATACATTAATAGTAGAGGATCTTAACATGCCTCTCTCAGTAATAGACAGATCATTCAAACAGAAAATCAATAAAGAAACAAGAACATTGAATGACACTTGGACTAGTTGGACCTCACAGATGTATACAGAACATTCCACCTGAAAACAGAATACTCATTCTTCTCATGTGCACATGGAACTTTCTCCAGAATAGGCTACATACTGGGTGACAAGTCAGCACTCAACCAATACCAAAAGACTGAGATTATTCCCTGCATATTCTCAGACCACAATGCTTTGAAATTGGAACTCAACCACAAAAAAAGTTTGGAAGGAATTCAAATACTTGGAAGCTAAAGACCACCTTGCTTAAGAATGTTTGGATCACGAAGGGGCACGTGCACCCGAATGTTTATAGCAGCAATGTCTACAATAGCCAAACTATGGAAAGAACCTAGATGTCCATCAACAGACGAATGGATAAAGAAGATGTGGTATATATACACAATGGAATACTATGCAGTCATCAAAAGAAATGAAATCTTGCCATTTGCGACGACGTGGATGGAACTAGAGGGTATCATGCTTAGCGAAATAAGTCAATCGGAGAAAGACAACTATCATATGATCTCCCTGATATGAGGGAGAGGAGATGCAACATGGTGGGTTAAGGGGGTAGGAGAAGAGTAAATGAAACAAGATGGGATTGGGAGGGAGACAAACCATAAGTGACTCTTAATCTCACAAAACAAACTGAGGGTTAATGGGGGGAGGGGGGTTGGGGGGGTGGGATTATGGACATTGGGGAAGGTATGTGCTATGATGAGTGCTGTGAAGTGTGTAAACCTAGCAATTCACAGACCTGTACCCCTGGGGATAAAAATATATTATATGTTTATAAAAAATAAAAGAAAAAAAAAAAAGAAAAAAAAAAAGAATGTTTGGATCAACCAGGACATCAAAGAAGAACTTAAATAATTCATGGAAACCAATGAGAATGAAGACACTTCAGTCAAAAACCTATTGGATACAACGAAGGTGGTCCTAACAGGGAAATACATAGTCATCCAAGCCTCCCTCAAAAAAACTGAAAAATACAGAATACAGCAGCTCTCTTTATACCTTAAATAACTGGAGAATCAACAATAAATTAAGCCAACCCCACACAAAAGAAGGGAAATAATCAAGATTAGAGCAGAGATCAAAGAGATAGAGATACAGTAGAACATAACAACGAAACTAGAAGTTGGCTTTTGAAAGAATCAATAAGATCAATAAACAATTGGCCAAACTAGTCCAAAAGAAGGGAGAGAGGACCCAAATTAGTAAAATTATGAATGAAAAGGGAGAAATCATGACTAATACCAAGGAAATAGAAACAATCATTGGAAATTATTATCAACAGTTATATACCATAAGTTAAGCAAGCTAGAGGAAATGGATGCATTCCTAGAAACCTATCAACTTCCAAAACTGAATCAGGAAAAAGTTGCCAACTTGAGTAGACCAATATCTAGTAATGAGATTGAAGCAGTGATCAAAAACCTCCCAAAAAAACAAGAGCCCAGGACCTGACAGAATCCCTAGAGAATTCTACCAAACATTCAAAGAAGAAATAATACCTATTCTCCTGAAGCTGTTTCAAAAAATAGAAACAGAAGGAAAACTTCCAGATTCTTTCTATGAAGCCAGAATTACCCTTATCCCCAAATCAGGCAAATACCCCACCAAAAAGAATTTCAGACCAAAATCCCTGATGAATATGGATGCTAAGATTCTCATCAAGATCCTAGCTAATAGGATCCAATAGTACATTAAAAAGATTATCCACCATGACCGGGTGGGATCTATCCATGAGATACAAGGGTGGTGCAACATTCAAAAATCAATTGATGTGATAGAACAATAAGAGAAGAGAGAAGAACTACATGGTCCTCTCAATTGATTCAGAAAAAGCATTTGACAAGATACAGCATCCATTCCTGATTAAAACGATTCAAAGTATAGGGATAGATGGAACGTTCCTCAACTTCATAAAATCTATGAAAAACCCACAGCGAATATCATCCTCAATGGAGAAAAGCTGACAGCCTTCCCTTTGAGATCAGGAACATGACAAGGATGCCCACTTTCACCACTCTTGTTCAACATAGTACTAGAAGTCCTAACAATAGCAATGAGACAGCAAAAGGAAATAAAAGGTATTCAAATCGGCAATGAAGAAGTCAACCTCTTTCTCTTTGCAGTTGACATGATACTTTATATGGAAACCCCAAAAGACTCCACCCCCAAACTACTAGAACTCATACAGCAATTTAGTAATGTGGCAGGATACAAAATCAATGTACAGAAATCAGTTGCTTTCTTATACACTAACAGTGAAAATATAGAAAGGGAAATGAGAAAATTGATTCCATTTAGTATAGCACCAAGAACCATAAGATACCTGGGAATAAACCTAACTAAAGAGGTAAAGGATCTGTACTCAAGGAACTACAGAACACTCATGAAAGAAATTGAAGAAGACAGAAAAAGATGGAAGACCATTCCATGCTCATGGATCGGAAGAATAAACATTGTTAAAATGTTTATACTGCCTAGAGTAATCAATACTTTCAGTGCCATCCGGATCAAAATTCCACCGGCATTTTTTAAAGAGCTAGAACAAACAATCCTAAAATTTGTATGGACCCAGAAGAGACCCCAAATTGCTAAGGAAATGTTGAAAAAGAAAAAACAAAACTGGGGGCATCGTGTTGCCTGATATTAAGCTTTACTACAAAGCTGTGATCACCAAGACAGCATGGTACTGGCACAAAAATAGACACATAGACCAATGGAACAGAGTAGAGAGCCCAGATATGGACCCTCAATTCTATGGCCAAATAATCTTCAACAAAGCAGGAAAAAACACAGTGGAAAAAAGAGAGTCTCTTTAATAAATGGTGCTGGGAAAATTGGACAGCTATGTATAGAAGAATGAAACTTGACATTCTCTTACACTGTACACAAAGATAACCTCAAAATGGATAAAAGTCCTTGACATGAGGCAGGAATCTATCAAAAGTCCTAGAGGAGAACATAGGCAGTAACCTTTTCAACACTGGCCACAGCAACTTCTTTCAAGATAGGTCTCCAAAGGCAAAGGAAACAAAAGCGAAAATGAACTTTTGGGACCTCATCAAGATCAAAAGCTTCTGCATAGCAAAGGAAACAGTCAACAAAACAAAGAGGCAACCCACAGAATGGGAGAAGATATTCACAAATGACACTACATACAAAGGGCTGATACCCAAGATCTATAAAGAACTCCTCAAACTCAACATACACAAAACAGATTATCATGTCAAAAAATGGGCAGAAGAGATGAACAGACACTTCTCCAAAGAAGACATACAAATGGCTAACAGACACATGAAAAAAATGTTCATCATCATTAGCCATCCGGGAGATTCAAATCAAAACCACATTGAGATACCTACCACCTTACACCAGTTAGAATGGCCAAAATCATGGAGATTCCTTAAGAAATTAAAAATAGAGCTTCCCTATGACCCTGCAATTGCACTACTGGATATTTACCCCAAAGATATTGATGTAGTGAAAAGAAGGGCTATCTGTACCCTTCAAGCAATGGCCAGAGCCATCGAACTGTGGAAAGTACCAAGATGCCCTTCAATGGTTGGAATGGATAAAGAAGATATGGTCCATATATACAATAGAGTATTAAGCCTCCATCAGAAAGGATGAATACCCAACTTTTATATCAGCATGGACGGGACTAGAGGAGATTATGCTGAGTGAAATAAGTCAAGCAGAGAGAGTCAATTATCATATGGTTTTGCTTATTTGTGGAGCAGAAGGAATAACACGGAGGATATGGGGGGATAGAGAGGAGAAGTGAGTTGGGGGAAATTGGAGGGTGAGACAATCCATGAGAGACTGTGGACTCTGAGAAACAAACTGAGGGTTTGGGGGGTGGTGGGGGGTTAATTGAGCCTGGTGGTGGGTATTATGGAGGGCACATATTGCATGGAGTACTGGGTGTGTTGCATAAACAATGAAATAAAATAAAATGAAAAGAAAAATAAGGGTGGGGGAGTGGTGAAGGGTAGAGAGCGGGACCCTTGCATTACAATTTAGAACTACTTTGTTCATATAGAGATGTTGGTATCAACAATTCTTGATGATAAAATGAAAAACAATTCTAGATAATGCCATAAAATTGCTATTTCTCAAGAACCAGCTCAATTGAGTACTTAACAATGGTGTGAAGTGTGGACAAAAAGAGCATAAATCCTCCACTAAGAAATCAAAAGTTGAAGCAGAAGAAGACTTTGCAGCAGGATGCTTTAGCCAAAAGGGGCATCATGGGAATAATTTCAAGAAAATGGGACAGATTTTGCTTAGCGCTTTGAAGGTAAAGAGTCAGTTCAAAACCTTTAAGTAGAAAGAGTTAAGGGTCCCCGGGGGGGGTGGGGGGGGAAGGAGACACAGCTTCTATGACAGAAAGTCATTTTAGGCTCCCAGCTATTTTCTGTGATCTGTGCTCTAGTTGCCCAAGCACATGTCTTACAGAACTTCCTCAAAAGTGTCAGAATTAAAAAAAAAAAAAAAAAAAAGAAGAAGCAAAAATCTTGGTAGTTAAGGACTTTAAGGGAAAAAAGGGACTGCAAAAAAATTGAACAATCTATCAGACAAGGAAAAAGCCTAGCCATATCAGAGACACTAAATAAGTAGAAAACACTTAGTACTGGGTCAGAAGAAAACAAGGCCCTGCATTCCCTACCTGAGATAAGTAGCCCCAAACCCCATATAGTTTACTTCTTATTATTTTATTTTATTTTAGTGTCAACATTTCATGTACATTCCAGTTAATGAACATACAGTGTATTAGTTCAGGTGTAAAATTTTCATTATTCATCATTTACATATGACCCCCAGTGCTCATCACAGCCAGTGCCCCATCTAGTTTATACAGTCTCTCAGAGCATGCCCATAGCCCCCTTCTCTTCACCCACCAGTTACCTCTGCTTCGTTATAATGTGAAAATCTCCACTCAAGGAGCAATACAAACTGCATGAACATAACATACAATGCATATATAGGCATGTTTCCTAAGTACTCATGCATGACATCACACCCACCTGGACATGGGATGACAAAACTCCCCTTTGTGAACATTCATCTTTGCCCTAAATAAAAGAAACCCACTCACCCCTAACTGGGGAGTCAGAGCTTTGTAACTAATTTCCCAACATCTTGTTTGCTTCAAAAAACATCCTTTGTAAGACAACTCTACCTGGAACAGTCACTATCTGTAACTCACCAAGAAGTGAACTCACATTTGTTTTGTTACAATATTAGTCTTAGGAGACAATTTTTAATACAGAAGCCAATAAACAAGTCTCTGCAAGGCCTTGGAGAAAACGTTTTGGCTTCAGATGGTAAAATCTGATTTAAATGGAAATGAAATCTTATGGAAAAGCATGTTGAAAAAAACCACTTAAAAATTGTTGTTTTGTGTTTAGGCTTGAGAGTGCAGAAGGAAATCAAGTCTCAAGTCTTATTGAAAGATGGGAAGCACTACAGGACAGAATGAACATTTACCTTCCTTTCTAGACTGAGTAAATATAACCGTTTTTCTGAACCTTTGGCTCGGCCAGAGTAGTGGACTTAGAGAAAAAAATGTCAGTGAGCTGTAGTATGTAGTCTGATGACATTCCAGTTGAGGTGACTGCTCTAAGTCAGTAGTGTAGTTCTTTCTCAGTTCCTGTTAAGACTATCTTGCCATTCATAAGAAAGCAGTGAATATTTTGCTACTGTTTTCCATTCTTTTATGTGTAAGCAAACTGTTATGTTTAACAAGCATCTTGAGCAAGAGTAGAATTTATTTCATTTCAATTGAAAATAAATCCTTTTGTATTTAACTCAATTTTGCCTGAGAATTAAGTATTTTGTGCATCAAAAACTAGGCACAGGTCTCACATTAAAGGAATTTCAGTTCTTTACTTTTAGCATAAAAATACTTTTTGTACATACACAAGCTTATAAAAGGGGTTCAAGGAAATAAAGCCTTTATATAGTAATTCTGTAATTACTATGCCTAGTTATCCACTTCAACAATACCACTCCATAAGGCATGTTTTTTCAAGTCATAGAGATTTGTGTCTTAGACTAATTTGTTTTCATATTGTTTTGGATTATGGCTGAGTTAAAATTTGCTATTGAACACTGTCAATAACATTAATGAAAACCAACTTTGATTTTACTTCAATAATTTAACAAAAACTGAAATTTACTTTATGAATTTTAAAAATTTATACAAAGAAACAAAATTAAATTTAAGAAAAGGAGATTCTTCCTAAGAGTCTTTTTTGTTCTTCCCAAGAAGTTTGCCTTTAGTTTTAAGAATGGGGAACCTTGAAATAGATGCTAAACAAATCATGAACAATATATTTGCTTTATTAGCAACTTTATAGAAGAAATTTGTGACAAGAATTTAAAATCTAATTGAATAGAAAAACTATAATTTCAATTACCTGCCTTTGTGACATAAAGTGAATATAGTTTATGGGGATGGTAAGCTACACAGAGAGAGTGAGCTAATGCATTGGGTGAAATAATCACATCCACAAGAAAATGTCATTCTCTACTTAAAATAGCAGTGAAAGTTACTACTGTAATATTATATCTACAAATTAATGACCTCATTAAGTTACTAAAAGCTGTGAATATAATAACTTCTTGTGTGGCTAAACCTAAAAATTATTCCAAAAAATTCCCCTGAGTGAAATGATCAAGAAATATTGCTCTTTATTATAGATTATGTAGATATATTACATAGATATAAATATACAAGCATAGAAGGAAAAGAAAGAAGAGAATCTTTTTCAGTTATAATGCCATACCACTGTTCAAGTACTCTAGTGTGCACCTTCTAAAAAGGTGGGAAGATGGGAAGCACTACAGGACATAACCATATACATGTATAACCATATACAACAGGACATAACCATATAGATAGATATATAACCATATACAACTCTCCCATTTAGGAAATCAACATTCCTACAATGCTATGTTCCAGTTCAGAGACGTCACTGTAATTTTGCCAGCCATTGCAGGAATCTGTCTTCTCCATTTCTAGTCCAGCTACTTGCCCAGGAAACAGTTGCTTGTGATTCTCATGTTTCATAAATCTTCAGTCTGAAAGAGTTGTTTAAGCTGTCCTGTCTTTTATATCCTTAACAGTCTTGAACTTTTGCAAGTTTTTACATTATAAAATGATCCACCACCTGGGTCTGGAAGATATTTCCTCATAACCAGACTCAAGATTTCTCCACGGGAAAATCACTGTGGAGAGAGCTATTTCAGTATTATACCAGCACACTGTTCCTCAACAAAGCCTCAGCCACCATCATTATTTTCGCAGTTATTAATGCCTATCATTACTTCCTTATTTTGTTATTTTATTAAAGAAGAGCTTTCTTTTCTCCTTTATATATTGTGTCAGTATGGACTCATGAGTTTGTTTTGTGAAAAGGGATATAATCTGATAGTTTTAATTATTTTGATGCCCAGTTGTCCTAGATAATACTCAGTGAGAGAACCATCAAGTAGGCTTTTGTATACTTCGACATGTCTTTATCATTCTTTGAGCCCGACTTCACTTTCTGGTATAAGTTATTCCTGGACAAGAAGACTTATTAATGCAGATGATTTTTAGAAGCCCAAAATAATGGTAAGTGGCTATCAGTAAGCCTATACTCATCTGTGAACACACACACACACACCCCTGATTCTCATTATTTATAGCATAAAAATAGACTTTATTCTACTAAGACATTGCAAGTTCCAAATTAGGAAACACTGAATCATTGTCCCTGTGGATATAGGGTTAATTTCCTAACAGTGTCTGGTCACATTTCCACCAATTGATCAATACATGACCATATTCTATGCATGTTTCTGGTTGAAAACATATTTTTTAAATATATATTATTAATTCATAACATAAAACTCATGGTAACAGTGTAAGTCAAACCTGAACAAAACTTATCTAAAACATGTGTTTTTTCCATAAGGCACATCATAGTTACTTTGTACTTAGGAACACTAGATGGAGGGGCACCTGGGTGTCTCATTTAGATAAGTGACGAACTCTGGATTTTGGCTCAAGTCATGATCTCGTGGTTGTGAGATGGAGCCTGACTTCAGGCTCTATGCTGGGTGTCTAGCCTGCTTAAGATTCTCTTTCTCCCTCTTCCTCTGCCCCCTTTCTCTCCCTCTCTTAAGTAAATATGTTAATTAATTAATTTATTAATTAAAATTTTTTTAAAAAGAACATTAGACAGAACTTCAGCACTATGCTTGGGGGTATTTTACGCATCAAAATCTGCCCCCCCTATACAGAAATGTGAAAACCATGCACTAAGCAGACTTAAAAAAAAAAATGTGTTCACAATATGGGCATTTAAACAAAAAGCAGGGCATTGTTTTGTTTGCCCTGAGTTGGCAACATGCAAGTTAGACAATTCTGATTTTTTTATGACTCTTTTCATGTCTGCAATTAACTATGAAAAGACTAGGTTGATTTGGGGGTTATAAATAAATTCTTGCAAGCAAACGAATCCTGAAACGTAATCCATGAATAATTGGGATTAAGTTGTATATTTAAAAAGATGGTAAGATTTCATACCGAAATTTTCAATTCCAACCCCAAATCTCAAAATTCAAACTGGACTTTGCCCCTGCCATGTTTTTGAGTCCTTTGTTAGTGTGTTATATAAGTGTATATGCAACTATTCCCAATGTGTTGACTTATTTGCCCAATCAACAAACTTGACATAAAATAACCAAACTTCCAGTCACTCTGACCACCTTCTCTACCTAACCTGTCACTATCCTGTTCCCTAGGATAGAAGGACGTGTTCTAGATGCCTTCTTTTGGCCCCCCTCCATATCACTGCCCTACTTTCAGGAGCAAGGAGCATTCAGTGTTCAGCTTCCTTGGGTGTCTGATCTTACTACATACACCCAGGAAGCACTTCCTCCCTCTTATCACCTGCTTCCTGGAACACAGACAATTCAGGTTGAGTCAGTAACTACTAATAAATTCCTGGGTAGTAGAGTAGGGTTATGTTAAACCTTATATAAAATCACCAATTACTTTTCAATAACATTTTACCATTTTCTTCTTCATATTGTAGCCAACATTTGATGCTGTCTTTTTAATTATAGCCATTTGTCATGAGGTCATATCTATTAATGTAATTTTTTCCCTGATAACTAATAATGATGAGTCCTTTTTATGAAGTTTCTGTTCAAGTGTTTTTGCATATTTATTTATTTATTTATTTATTTAAGGAACAACTTACCTACGTGACATGCTCAGATCTTAAATTACTTCAGAATTAGGGTTTGAAAATCTATCAGCTTCTATACCCCACCTGAGTATCAAGGCTCAGATCATTTTCCCATGACTCCAGAGTATTTTCATGTGTCTCTTGTCAATCAACACTCAAACAACAAATTCATCCACCACCAAACATCAAGCAAAATCATTTCTATCACCATAGTTTAGTTTTACCCATTCTGCAATTTCTTACACATATTTTTTGGTGTGTAAAACTTCTTCAGCTGAATATAATTGTTTTTAATATTTATCCATGTGGTTGCATGCATCAGTAGCTCATTCTTTTTTATGACTAAGTGGTATTTAGTTTTATGATTATACTGCAGTTTGTTTATCCCTTTTCCCATCGATGGGCATCTGTGTTATTTCCACTTCTGGGCTACTCTGCATCAACATGCTATAAACATTATGTCCAAGACTTTCAACAGACTTACTTTTTCAGTGTTCTAGTATACATAATTAGGAGTGCAACTGCAAGGACACAGAGTAGCTGTATGATTAACATTCAAAGCAACTGGCAAAGAGTTACCCTAAATATTTTCTCCCTTTAGTATACTTAGATCGTCTGCTATTTTATTTTTTAATTGTAGGAGGGTTTTGTTTGTTTTTTTAATCCATCAGCAAAGTCCTGCCTAAACACCTGCTCCTTATGATGCAGCCATCATAAAACCTACAAAACAATGAAATAAGAGCCATACAGTTACATGATAAAAGCATTATCATCCCAAAACCAAAACCTAGCAAAAACGGTCTTTCTGAAATGAAGGTTAGATAAAAAATAAAAGATACAAGTAATAACTTAGCAGTGCTTTTCTACAGGTTTTTTAAGATTTTATTTATTTATTTGACAGAGAGAGAGAGTCACATGTAGGCAGAGAGGCAGGCAGAGGGGAGGGGGGGAAGCAGGCTCCCCGCTGAGCAGAGAGCCCGATGTGGGGCTCAATCCCAGGACCCTGGGATCATGACCTGAGCTGAAGGCAGAGGCTTTAACCCACCGAACCACCCAGGTGCCCCAGCAGTGCTTTTCTAGAGAGAAAGGGACCAAAACTTAAGGTGTTGTTTTGGCAAGATTTGCATACTCCCATGTACTGATAAAGTGTGAAAATGTAAAACTGTATGACATTTTTCACCCCATATGCCTAGGCTATGAAAGCATAAAAGATGACAATGATTTTCACTACTGTGGATGATTCCTAACTCAGAACTCTTCAATTCTGTTGTAGGGGAGCAAAGACTTTCCCTCTGACAATCCTACATTTGATAGCTTAGCCTATGAAATAAACTGAAACAAATTAACCGGAAAATAGGATACAAATTGATGGGTTTTTAACTCCATGCACAGAAACGTCACAGGGAAAGAGTGAATACCCCCAAAGGCAGGGAATTGTGAAAGCTTAGCCACCATCTTAATAAAAGAATGGACAGAGGGGTGAAGGCATCTCAGGGGAAAGCCAATGATTTTGAGCAATGATGAAAGGGCCCTTAGAAGAATGAATGGGAGATAGCATAGTTTGTGCCAAACTGGTGTCAACTTCTCGTTTTCTTTCTGTGACAATAGTCAGCCTTTTCTGGGTGATGAAACACCCAGGGAGGGGATTTATCATGATCGAGATCCTTGGAGGATCTCTCTTTATGCAGGGAGGGGAATTCAGAGACAGACTTCAACTTAAAATAATCTATATACCAAAGGGATGTGTGTTGGGATCACACGTCCTGAACTCCTTCATTATCAATGTAGTGTAGTTAATTTAGGTTAATGTTCCAAGAGAAAATCTCAGAGAAGTCCACTTAAAGGCAATGAAAAGTAAGCAAAGGTAAACTAATACTAAAGAAGAGTCTATAATGGAAAGAAGAAACCACACTTGTCAAAGTAACAAATTTGTGAGTCTTTGTTTGGTTACAGTCTCGAATCTATGTGCTTCTTAGGAAGGTAGAAAGCTACAGACTTCCTGGCTTGGTATGTCAGAGCACAGAGTTTGGAGCAGAGTATGAATCTAGAGTTAAATGAAGAACATGGGGAGAAGGAAATCAAATGAGGTAAATGCCAAAACCTGCATGTAAAACTTATCCAAATCCT
This sequence comes from Enhydra lutris kenyoni, assembly GCF_002288905.1. Classification (NCBI taxonomy): domain Eukaryota; kingdom Metazoa; phylum Chordata; class Mammalia; order Carnivora; family Mustelidae; genus Enhydra; species Enhydra lutris. The sequence continues at coordinate 14,971,581 of NW_019154124.1, read as the reverse complement.
TTGCTGACCACTAAATTATACAACCACAGGGAAGGGCCAGGGGATGGTAGGGGTGGGGGAAGGTGGTGGAGTCTGACAAAGAAAAAGCAGCTTTTACAAACTAAAAAATCTCAGCAGAGATTTCAGTTACCATTATCTGAAGGGAAATCCAGTCTAGAGTTTGAGTCCATTCAAATTATCTGTATGCTAAAAGAAAATCACTCCTCAGAGACATCACAGACTCTGACCTTCTAAATACATTGTTCAAAATGTACAATATGCACTGCACAATCTATTGATCCAAATCTGAAATTAAGGGGCATCTGGGTGGCACAGTCAGTTGTACTCAACTCTTGGTTTCAGCCTAGGTCGTGATCTCAGGGTCATAAGATCTAGCACTGCATCTGACTCTGGGCTCAGCATAGAGTCTACTTGAGATTCTCTCTCCCTCTCTGTCTGCCCCTCCCACTTGTGATCTCTCTAAATAAATCTTTGAAAAATTTCAATCTAAAAATAAGCAAATGAATATGTCAACAAACAGGAAAATGACTCACACTAAAGAAAAAAATCAGTACTTGAAAGTAATCAAGATGTTGCACCGACTAGAAAAGGAATTTAAATAAACTGTTATAAACACATTAAAATATGTAAAGAAATGCATACACATAACCTCAAAAAATAAAAATTAAAAACATGGGACTTATAAATTTGAGAATTTTAATATATTTTCAAAAATTCAGTAGATGGGCTTAACAACAGACTAGAAAGAAGAAAACATGTATGAAGTCAAGGACAGAATGGTAGAAAATATCCTTTCTAAAGGATACTAAAAAGGACTACTAACAATAAACAAGTAGAATTTGAAATTAAAAACACAATATCACTTACATTAACATATCCCAAGTGAAACACATATAAATCTAAAAAAAGCATGTAGAAAATCTACATGAGGAAGAATGTGAAACTCATGAATGAAATCAAAGAACTAAAGAAATCTGAAGATGTTCCAGTTTCATTTTTGAGAAGGCTCAACACTGTCAAGATGTTAGTTCTTCCCAACTTGAAATACAAACTCAACACAACCCTAATTCCCACAAGTTTTTTATGGTCATTAACAAACTGGTTCTTAAATTTGTAGGAAGAGATAAAGGCCCAGAATAGTACACAACAGGGAAGGGGAAGGACACAACTGGAAGACTGATATTACCCAACTTGAGACTTAATGTAAAGCTACAGTAACCAAGACAGTGTGGTGTGTGTGAAAGAACAAATGGATCAACAGAACAGAAGAGGGAGCCCAGAAATAGATTCACAGAAATATATTCAACTGACCCTTGACAAAGAAGGAAGACAATGAAGTAAGAGAAGTCTCTTTAACACAAATAGTGTTAAAACTGGATATCCAGGGGCGCCTGGGTGGCTCAGTGGGTTAAAGCCTCTGTCTTCAGCTCAGGTCGTGATCTCAGGGTCCTGGAATTGAGTCCCGCATTGGGCTCTCTGCACAGCAGGGAGCTTACTTCCTCCTCTCTCTCTCTGCTTGCCTCTCTGCCTACTTGTGATCTCTCTCTGTGTCAAATAAATAAATAAAATCTTAAAAAAAAAATGGACACCCACATGCAAAAAATGAATCTAGACACAAATCTTACACCTTCCAGAAAAATTAGCTTAAAATGGATCATAGACCAAAATATATACACTAAACTATAAAACTCAGGAAAAAAAAGAAAAACAGAAAAAAATCTAGATGATCTTGAGTTTGGTGATAATTTTGTGTTTCAACCTGAAATGAGTGATCCATGAAAAAAATTAATAGGTTGGAATTCACTAAAATTAAAAATATATTCTCTGTGAAAGACACTGTCACATAGGGGTGCCTGGGTAGCTCAGTCATTAAGCGTCTGCCTCTGGCTCAGGTCAAGAATGGGATCAAGTCCCACATCAGGCTCCCTGCTCAGCAGGAGGTCGGGTTCTCCCTCTGTCTCCCACTCCCACTCCACCTGCTTGTGTTCCTTCTCTTGCTGTCTCTCTCTCTGTCAAATAAATATGATAAAATATTTTTAAAAAGACACTGTTATGCAAATAAAAAGGAACATACTAGTAGAAAATATGTACAAACACATATGATGAAAGAATGGTATCTGATATATATAAAGAATTCCTAAAATACAATATTAAGAAAATAACCTAATTAAAACTTGGATAAAATATGAATAGATCCCTCACAAAAGAAGATACACAGATAGCAAGTAGGCACTTGAAAAGATGTTCAGCATCCTAAGTTGCCAGGGAATTGCTAATTAAAACAATGAGATGGGGCGCTTGGGTGGCTCAGTTGGTTAAAAGCAGATAAAAGTAATTTTATTTATTTATTTATTTATTTTTAAAGATTTATTTATTTATTTGACAGACAGAGATCACAAGTAGGCAGAGAGGCAGGCAGAGAGAGAGGAGGAAGCAGACTCCCTGCTGAGCAGAGAGCCCAATGCGGGGCTCGATCCCAGGACCCCAGGATTATGACCTGGGCCGAAAGCAGAGGCTTTAACCCACTGAGCCACCCAGACGCCCCTATTTACTATTTTAAAATGAAAACCTCAGACTCTTGATTTTGAATCAGGTCATGATCTCAGGGTTGTGAGACCAAGCCCCATGTCAGAATCTGCACTCAATAGGGAGCCTGCTTAAGATTCTCTCTCTCCCTCTGCCCCTACCCAACTCAACACATTCAAATGCGCACTCTCTCAAAACAAAGGAATGAAACAATGAGACACCACTCCACAGCTTTTTAGAGCACCAAACATCCAAGACATTGACAACACCAAATGCTGGTGAGGATATAGATCAATAGGAACTCAAATAGATGGTTGATGGAATGCAAAATCTATAACCACTTTGAAAGACAGTTTGACAGTTTCTTACAAAAATTAGCATATAGTCCAACACGTGCACTTTATGGCATTTACCTAAATAAATTGAAAACTCGCATACAGAACAAATGTGGAAGATAAATATCCACACAAAATCTTCCACAGGAATGTTTATAGCAGCTTCACTGATAATTGCCCAAACTCGAAAGCAACCAAGATGTCCTTCAACAGGTAAATAAACAAACTGTGACACATCCAGGTAATGGAATATTGTTCAGGGCTAAAAAGAAATGAGCTAACAAACCATGAAATGACATGGGAAAACTTAAATACATATTGCTAAGTAAAAAAAAAAGCCAATCTGAAAAGTTTATGTACTGTATGACATTCAGAAAAGATAAATCAGTGGAGGTAGTAAAAACACTCAACAGTTGCTAGGGGGTTGAGGGGAGGGACAGAGGGGAAAATAGGCAGAAAATGGCATTTTTAGGGCAGAGTATCAGGTATATTACTGTAACAGTGGATACATGTAGTTCTATATTTGTCAAAAGCAATAGAATTGACAATAGGAAGAAAGTAAATTAAGAACTTTGGTTAATAATAATGTAATTGTATTGGCCCATCCTTTTAACAGCTGTATCTCACTAATACAAGATACTAATAGTGGGAAACTACATGTATGGTGGTGTGAAGGGTATATAGGAACTCTCTGTACTTGCCGCTCCTTTTTTGGTGAAATTAAAACTTCTCTAGGGGTTCCTGGGTGGCTCAGTCTGTTAAGTATCTGATTCTTGATTTCAAGTCAGGTCATGGTCTTTGAGTTGTGAGACTAAGCCCCACACCAGACTATGCACAGGGCATGGAGCCTGCTTGTGATTCTCTCTCTCCCTCTTCCTTTGTCTCTGCCCCTCCCCAGCTCCCTTTCAAATAAATAAATAAATAAAATGTTTAAAAAAAAAACTGCTCTAAAAATAGTGTCTATTAATAAAAATCATAAAATAAATAAAAATTTAACCATTTAAATCACTGCAGCACAAGTAAGTAGACTAAATTCTCAGAAGACTGAGATTTTTAGGCTAGGTGAAAAATTTAGACTCAAGTATATGGTTTTACTAAAGATACATGTTAAATCAAAAAGTACAAAGACAGTGAAACTAAAGGGAAGCAAAATTATGTAGTATGCATCTTGAATCATAATAAAGCAAGAGTGACTAGAATAATTGTCTAAATACAAGAACAAATAGTGAGACAAAGAATATTACCAGAGGGCAGAAGTGACAATCTATAACGACTACAGCCTCAATATATCAGAAAAACTTAACATTTATAACTGTGTATTCTCCAAATAATAGAAATAATGGAACTGCAAAATAGCTGAAGTATGATTTGGCAAAACTACCAGGAAAATCCATAATCATAATTGTGATCTTTAACACCACTCAGTAATTGACAGGCCAACTAGGTGATGTATCAATAGAGATATGGAAGACCTGAATATCACTATTGATTACTTTATCCCAAATGGTATTCCTAGAAAACTACATCCAATACCTAGACAATACAAGTTCTTCTCTGGAATACATGAAACATTTACCAATAGAACACTGAGCTGAGCCAGAAAACAAATGTCCTTCAATTTCAAAGGAGAGCACTCTTTCAGACTATGTCCTCTGACACAAACAGAAGCAAATTAGAATCAGTAAAATTAGACACCTAAGAAAGTCCCAAGTTTTTCAAAATAACAACAACAACTTGCTTTTTAATAACACATAGGTCAAAAAAGAATTCATGGGTCAATTTAGAAAATTACAAGCGATTTTAAATAAATTATGATGAACATATTACATACCAATATTTGCAGAAGGCATTTACTATGCTTAGAGAGAAAAACATAGCTTTACATTCTTATGATAGAAAATAGGAAAAGCCAAAGATCGATTATGTAAATGTTCATCTTACAAAGCTAGAGAAGGACAAATTAAATGACAAGGATGGAGAAGAAGGGAAATAATTCAGTAAAGAACCAATGATGTAGCAAATAAAGAGTAAATTAACAAAGCCAAAAGTTCAGAAGTTTGTCCTTTGAAACTATAAAGAAAATTATAACAACCTGTAACAACAGTGACACCAGAAGAGAGAGAGGAAGGATACAAAGAAAAGTGAAGACTGCTATAGTGAATGTATGATGTAAGGTAAAAAGTTCTTAACACTAAAATTCCAAGAATATCAAAAATAAGTAACTATTATGAACATCTTTATTCCATTACTTTGTTGATTTACAAAAGTTAACCCAATTTCTATCTCATTCTTAAGAGTTTTGGACAACTAGAGGAGGGAGCAGTCAAGATGGTGGAAGAGTAGCAACCTGAGAGGATATCAGGTCGCAGGAATTAAATTAGATAGTTATTAAATCACTCCAAACACATACAAATCCAACAGGAGATCAAAGAGAAGAAAAGCAGCAATTCTAGAAACAGAAAATTGACCACTTTCTGAAAGGTAGGACCATCGGAGAAGTGAACACGAAGCAATGGGAAGACAGACCATGGGGGGAGGGGCCGGCTCCCGGCAAGTGGTAGAGCAATGGAGCACAAAATTTGAACTTTTAAAAGTCTGCTCCACTGAGGGACATTACTCCAGAGGCTAAGCGGGGGTGGAGCCCTCGTGGGACAGTGTGGTCTCAGGTCCCACGGGGTCACAGAAAGATCAGAGGTGTCTGAATATAGCAGATCTCACAGGTATTAGAGCAGGGAAGCTGGCTACAGAGACAGAGCTGAGGAGTGAGCTCTTAGTTTGGGATTATCCTAACTGTGATCTGTGGCACAATCAGACCACTGCTCTTTGAGCAGGGACCCCACAAGTGGCAGATCTGGGGAGAGCCACCAGAAGAGCAGAGTGGCAGGAATCTGCTGGGTTTGGAGACTCCAAATGGGGCTGTGTACCAGAGACAGAAATGCTCGGTCACAGGCCGGGTGAGCTCAGAGCACGGCCGGAGACCAGGGAGATGGGGGTGACTGAATGCTTTTCTCTGAAGGTGCACTGAGGAATGGGGCCCCAAACTCAGCTCCTCCCGCTGGAGATTGGGAGACCACCATTTTCATTCCCATCCTCCAGAGCTCTATGGAAAGTGTTCAGGGAACAAAAGCTCCCAAGAGTGAATTCGAGCAGATTACTTAGCCCAGCCCCTGGCAAGGGCAAGGCAATTCCCCCTCGGGCAAAAACATTTGAGAATGACAGCAATAGTCACCTCCCCCAGAAGATCAGCAAGAACATTCAGCCAAGACCAAGCTCACTGGTCAAGAACAGCAGAATTCCAGAGGAGGGGAAAGCAAAGCCTGGAATCATATCTTTCTCCCCATGATTCTTTAATCTTACAAAGTTAATTAAATTTTTTAATTTTATTTTTTTCTTATTCTAATTTTTTTAACTTTTCCTCTTTCCTCTTTTAATGTTTTTTTTAATAGTTTATCTCAACAATACCTTTCTAAAAGATTTTTTAAACCTTATTATAGTCATATTTTATCCTTCATTGTATCTAACTTTATTTTTTATATACATATATGGTTTTTTCTTCTAAAAAATTTTGGAATAAACTTCTAATAGATCAAAAAATACCCTAAATCTAGCACAGGGCTTTGTTCTAGTCTCCAGCCTGAGCAAATTCTCTCCACTTTCTTTCCCTTTCTTTTCCCAACCAACCTATCTTACCAAATCCTTTTTTAGAAATTTTTAAAAATTTCTAAAAAAGGATTTGGTAAGATCCTTTAAAATCTTGAAAAAAGATTATTTTAAAACTATATATATACACACACACACACACACACATATATATGTATATATATATTTTTTTGAATAATCTTTTTTAAAACTATATATATAGTTTTAAAATAATCTTTTTTAAAAACTTCTTTTTATCCCCTTTCTTTTCCCCCTAATTTCGGGTCTCTTCTGATTTGGTTAGTCTACATTTTTCTGGGGTCTTTGCCACCCTTTTAGTATTTTATTCTTTCGTTCATATTTCTTATCTGGATAAAATGACAAGGCGGCAAAAGTCCCCACAAAAAAACGAACAAGAGGCAGTACCAAAGGCTAGGGACCTAATCAATACGGACATTGGTAATATGTCCATTTTAGAGCTTAGAATGATGATTCTCAAGGTGCTAACTGAGCTCGAAAATGGCATGGAAGATATTAGAGAAACCCTGTTTGGAGAAATAAAAGCCCCTTATGGAGAAATAAAAGAACTAAAATCTAACCAAGTTGAAGTAAAGCTATTAATGAAGTGCAATAAAAAATGGAGGCTCTTACTGCTAAGACAAATGAGGCAAAAGAGAGAATTAGTGATATAGAAGACCAAATGATGGAGAATAAAGAAGCTGAGCAAAGAGAGACAAACAACTACTGAATGAAAAATGACCCAAACAAAAAGTACATTGTTTATCTCATTCACATATAGTGCAAAAAAACCCCAGGTATTTTAGAGGTCAGGACTGTGGTTATCCTTTCATGTGTCAGTGACCGCAAGGGAGCGTGAGAAGTAATTATTAGATATGGACAGTATTCTAGCTCTTCATTTTGGGGCTATTTATACAGATATAATCAGTTTGTAAAAATTCATCCTAATTTCTCTGCCTTCCCTCTTAGTACTCATGTTGCTGTCAAAGCAAACCATTTATAACTCAACCAGATCAAGTCAATACCCTGCTTAAAATGTATGTGTTTGCTCATGAGGTTTCTTTGGTCTGGATGACCTCACCTACACCTTACTCTAAGTCTTACTCTTTTTCTTAAACTTAATTCAATTGTCAGCACCTCTGTGAATACCAAAGTGACCATCCAGGTCTAGAGATGACCCTGTGCTTACTTCTGCTGTATCACATCAAATGTAAAAGTTTCGAGTCCCAGGTTAAAAAAAGAAAAAAAAAAAAAAAAGGATTCTCTATCAGTATAGTAACAACCATATCTTTAAAAAGCGAAATAGGTCTTATTTATTTACTAATTTATTTTATATATATATGTTTACATATATACAAATATATATAATTTATATTTATTTATTACCAGTTACTCAAGAGTTGCATTTGAATCTGATAGCAATTATTAATTGAGAAATATTATGAATAGTATTTTCTCTGTTCTTCTACCAGAAAGGATGATTCCCTATTCTGCAGTCTTGCTTGCTTTTGCTGGTCACCTGCTTTCTTTAAAACCAATTTGTCTGCTGGTGTATCTATCACAACTGGAATGTTTCTGCGTTGTTGGTGATTCATTGGGAATGATAGGTGCCAGCAACGTGATTTCTGACTTATTTTAAATTTTAGCTACTGGCTGACTAATGTTTCTTTGAGTCCACTTCTATGACAGAAACAATTTGTATCAACATAAAGGAACGTTAGCAAGCTTACCTCAAATTCCTCAGGGAGGAGGAAGCATTAATATATCTGAATTGGAGAACAAGGTTTATTCATGAGTCCAAATTTGGGAGATAATGACATTTCTGCAATGGGAGGGCAGTTTTTCCTGATAAAGTGAACCTTGTTTATGACTTGTTTCCTTCTCTACCTGTTATTAAAAAATTCAACAAATGCCTACTGATTGGCCAATCCTGATACAGGCAATGATAATTTCTGAGAATGCAATCTTATTACAAATAATTATGGTTTTGTGTAAAAAGAAACATTATGGTTTTAACAGAGATGGCAATTTAATCATTTAAAAAACAAACCAAATGTGGTGATTATAAAACGTAAAATAAATGAAGTCATGAGGCCATTTAACGAGGTGTTTTACCTTATGACATCAGTACTGACTAGAAGGTAGCCAATTTCCTTCCCCAATTTCTGCTGATCATCTTCTCACACTTGGCTTAAGAAAAGATTTCTCCAAGAAGGTTTATTTGAGTAATTCTATTTCACTTTGAATGTTCCTTTACCCTGAGTATGCTCAGGCACTTGTACCATAATAGGATGTACTTGCTTACATAGAACTTTGCCTTTTTTTTAAAGATTTTATTTATTTATTTGACAGAGAGAGAGAGAGAGATTACAAGTAGGCAGAGAGGCAGGCACAGAGAGAGGGAGAAGCAGGTTCCCCACTGAGCAGAAAGCCTGATGCAGGGCTAGATCCCAGGACCCTAAGACCATGACCTGAGCCAAAAGCAGAGGCTCAACCCACTGAGCCACCCAGGTGCCCCTACATAGAACTTTTTAATGGTGGTTTAGTATATAAATTTTATAACTATTAGATTACCAAGTTTCTGGAATATTCTGTTCATTTTACTTCTCATAATACCTTGTGAGCTCCCGTTCACACAAAAGGCTTTCTTAAGTACTCATTTATAGTGCTTAATGAATCTACATGGAGTTAAGGAGTTAGGGAGTAGAAGAAGGGAGGGATGCTTTACATGTGAAAAGTCTTTAATTCTACAAATACTTCAGTAAATTATTAAGGAGCTCATCCCCGGGAATTGTCACATGCAGACAGTCACTGTTTCATTCATTCAGTCCAAAATTCACTCTGTGTGTTCCTAGCTAGGAGAGAGGTCTCAGAGCTAGGCTAAGCTTTCTGAGACAGTATAAGGAATTTTAGGACATCTAAGTTATTCAGATTTTATGCTCATAAGGAACACAATCTGCAGATGTTAAATTAGCCAACAGGGAGTCTATTTGTTGGCCTATAAATGTCAAGGAGGCATACTGGAACAGATAAAAGAGACATAAGAAGAATTTACGTAGGTGATGTGAAGCTTAAACCTCATTCCACAGATGAGAACTGTTTCCATCTATAGAGGAATTAAAAAAAGGTGTTTTATTTTCTTCAAGCTTTTTGAAGAGCAAAATAATAAACGAAAAAAGGTTGCTTCCCTTTTATGTTGCTCCATATAATTCTCATATTAAAAAAAAAAAAGAGTGATGCATGCATTTAACTGCATTTTTAAAGGCCATAAATTAGCACCCATTGGCCTTAATATCTCCATCTCTTGCATAATCATCTGCTGGGTGAATGTCACCTGAAGCCTGGTGTTCTTGTTCAGTGGCTCATCTTCACATGATGCCTCAGACCCACGGTGTCAGCTGATTTAATTGCAGACTTTTGTTTGCTGATATTTCTATCGACTTGTTTTAAAGGTTATTCCCATTAGGAATTCCCATCTGTATATGCAGAATGAAAATCTGAAATTCAAGAATTTGAGCTCAAGGATAAGTGTTTTAAAATAGCTAATATCGAAGTAGAATTATAAGAAAAAGAAGAAAATTATGACTTTGGAAAAAATATGTCTTTGTAATATATTTGATATGCCACGGAGTGGGTTTTCCGATGTTTGAGCTTTAAGAGCCAGTAAAATAAATCTTAGCAAAATAATTAATGGTATTGAGTACTAATGGATATCGAGAGTGGCACGATTGTTTTCAGTACATTGCCAAGCAGAAGGAAGTAAGCTACATGATAATAGTCCTTTCTGAAATTCTTCTTTGAAATTTTTCTGATGATTCTTATGAGACTGTGAAAGGTAGTATATGAAGATGGAATTGATGGGATATAGAAACTCATATCTGTCACAGGAACATGTGTGTTGGACAAATGGTACCATTATTCTATTGACAAGCTGATTAGTAGAACAAATCATCGTGTGCTTTCAAAGACAAACATCATATTCATGATCATTGATCTGTGTATTTGGACTAAAGAGATTAGTACAAATTGAGAAATACAGCAATTGTCTTCTTTTCTTCTTCCTCCACAGTTGGAAAAATGAAATTCTAAGAGAAATCTGGCCTCTTTACTCTTCAGTCAATAATAACACACAAAGTATCAACCAGCTCCCTTGTTTCTGCCAAATTAGTTTCATTATGCCAGAAGATACACCATGATCACCATATAAAAAGAACAGGTGAACTATTTTTAAGCCACTCTAAATATGTTGCGAAATGCTAAATTATAGTTAGTTTCACACACTTTACTTGACCTTTCAACACCTTTCCACTGGTGCTAGACAAAGTATTGCTTTCAATGGGTGGGAGAGCAGGGTTGGGAGAATAGAAATAGTAACATAGTTAAGGTTCTGGAAATCTTCATCTGTAGCCTGCTGAGAAGGCTAACCAAACTTTGTGTAGTATAGGACACTTTGTGCCACTCAAGTGCATAAAGAAAACATAAATAATAGAAGCAAAGCCAGCTTTAAAAAATCTAGACAAAAACAGTTTTCAATGCAATGCAAGATTTTTATGATCTTTGAAACTCTCTGCCAGGATTTGTTTGCTGTGGTATTCGTGAGAACTGAATACAAATTAGTATGTTTTGCTAGCTTTTGGAGCACCTTAATCAAATAACTGACTTAAACTTCCCCTTCCAGTGAAGATCTTTTCTCTTGTTATTAAATTTTAAAAAGCTCAGGTTTTCCAATTTTAAAAGTCACTTTTTATTTTTGAATGAAGCTGCTAACTTGGCATTCTTCAAAACCAACCGGCTGAAAAGCCATGAGGGTCGCCTGATAAATGAGAAGCCAAGTAAGTCATTTACCATGATCAGAAAACTGATTGAGTCATGCAAAAGTGTAAATTTTTATTTCCAAGTGAATTATTACCCATACTGACTCTATTAATTTTCATTTAAATACTGGCATTTCTACTAACATAGGGAACACACAAATGGAATTGTCAGAATGTGTTCCCTATCGTGGAAGGCAAGCTTGAGATTCTGACTGCCCATGCCCTCCAAAATGAACACCTGAACAGCGTAATTTTTATCCAATTATAGAACAGACTTCCATTTAAGTGTTACTTCCTTCAAGGAAGGATTTTCATCTAAAATGGGCTTTAAAATAAGTAGAATAAGATATTAACAAATAGTCATTAAGCATCATATCTCAGGTAATTGTTATGGATTCTATAACGTAATATTATAATGAAGTCAAATATTAAGACTTAAAATAACATCGGGTAGTCAGACTGTTTCATTTGTGTCCAGAGACAGGGACAGATTGGACAGAATTTTCCTCCCTTGTTATACTTAACAAAGACATTTTAACTCCTATCTTCAGGACTCTTTTCAAAAGAGTTCCTCGGGAAACAAGTAAGGGAATGTGAACTTCTGGGAAGTGAAAAAGGCTACTGGCCAGACAAAACTGTAAATATCATGTTTGATGTTGATGACCCATGTCCTTTTTGTTACTTCAGTTGTTAACAGATAACATTAATCATTCAGATTTTAGAGTTTTCTGAATACTGCTAAAGATGAACTAGGGTTTAGTTAGGACCTGGAAACCCAAATTTAAATATACCAAAATTAATACACCATATGTATTTCAGAGAAGTTTTTCAGAAATACTACCTGATACCCTGAGTGCAACATGGAGACTCTCCCCTCTTCCCTCTCTGTCCTCTCTCTCCTCATTGTTCCTGCTCTTTTAACTCATTACATTTTGAATGTAACAAGATGTGCGGAGAACACAGAATTCTACAACCTAATGACATATATCCAAGTAAACGTGTGGTTAACTGAGACACTTAGGTCAAGAGGCTGAATGTAGCCCATGTACCAGAGCCCCTCTCAAAATCTCATGTAACGTTACCTATATTTTGACATTTATTCCTTTGCGTTTATTTATAGCTTTAAGTTCTCTAAACATCACTGCTTAGGTTTTCATTTTGTTTTATGTAAATGAAATAATACAAGATGTGTACTTTTTGGGTCTGGCTTCTTGCATTCACATTTTTATCCATTTCTGTTGTATGGAGCTGCAGTTTGTTGATTTTAATGATGCACTGTATTCCAGTCTATTAATAAAATGCCATTTATGTATCCATCCTGCTGCTAAGGGGAATTTGGGTTGTTTCTACTTTTTGATTAATAAATAGAATGCAATTCTAAATGACTTGGGATATATCTCTGACACGTAGATCAATTTATCAGTTTTTACCCTTATGTTTAGTGCTTTTTTTAGAGTCCTTTTGATTAAATCTTTGCTTATCGCCAGACCATAAGATATTCGCCTATGTTAACTTCTGGAATTTAATTATTTTGCATTTTACCTATTGATTTCTGTTGTGATTGAATTTTGTGTGTGCTGTAAGGTGAACACCAAGCTTTATTTTCTTCCACAAGGTTATGCAATTGGTCTAGCACCATTTACTGAAAAGGACAATTCTTTCCCAATGTTTTATAATTCCATTTATTTATTTTTTTTCCTTTAAATCATGTTCTGGGCTTGATCTAAACTCTCTTTTGAGTTCCACCAGTTTATTTCTCTTTTTTTAGGACCCCAAATCCTACTTTATCAAATCTTATGATAAGCAGTAAAGCATATCTTCCTTATCTTCTATTTGCCACATGTCTATCCTTGGCCTTCGAAATTTCATATGAAGTTAAAATCATTTGTCAAGTTCTACAATAAGAATGTGATAAAGTTTGGAATGCTGTGATTACATTGGATATATAGAGTAACTTAGAGAGTACTTACATCTTTCTAGTATTGAATTGTGCTTAGTTTTCAGGTTTATGTTGACCTGAAAAGTTTGTGTTAAAGTTTTATTCTCTATAATAGTGTATGAAATCTTGGTATTACTTATTTATTTATTCAGAATAGCTGCCTTAATCCAGAGTTTCCTTTGAGGGAGAATTTGAAATTATGCATTATATTTCTTTTGTAGTTACAGGAATATTAGGTTTCAAATTTTCTTCATGTAGCTTTGGTAACCTCTATTTTCCTAGGAGTTGTTGGTACATGGTCTATCTTGGTTTTTAATTATCGGCAAGAAGTTATTCATAATATTTTCTCATTTTTTAAGTATGTGTGATAGGTAGTAATGTATCTTCTAAGTATTTTGATTTTAGCTTTATTTTTCTCAATTTTATTAGTAATTTTGAAAAATCATTAATTGACTTGTCCATTCTTTTTTGTTTTTAATATCATTAACCACCATCTCTATTAGTTTTCTTTACTTTTTGAATTTGCTTTCTTTCTCTATAAAATAGATATCTAACTTCATTCCAGTATTTATTTTTTTTAACAGATGAATTTAAAGTTACAAATTTTCTTACAAATCTGGATTATTTCACAGTTTTTAAGGTATTTAGTGCAAAATTAAAAAATAAAAAACAGAAACACATTAATAAACTAGGAAAAAGCAATCAACCATAGTATCTATTTAAAAAAAGAAAAACAGTTAATTATTTAGCAAAGTGCTGATAAATAGGAAACCCAAATGAACTACATTATAAATTGATAGTTTTTTTAATGAACATTTTTATATATAAATTTTAAACTAGTAAATTTAAAAGTATAGATGTAAAAGACAATTTTAGATATAAATGCCAAAACTGACTGAAGAGTTGCAAAGTTGATAACTTCAATACTGTATAAGGCTGAAATACTGACAATAAAAGGAAATAAAAAATAAATTCACTACAACTGCTTGAAGAGTGATCACAGAAATATGCAGAGTAAACTGTCAGAAAACTCAATGAGACAAAAGACAAAATGCTATTTATTTTTTAGAGAATGGAGCCCATCTATATGAATTCCTGTATTTTTTTTTAAATATTCACATTAATGTTGTAGTAACATTTTGCATTTACGGTGTGTTCCAGAACAGCAAGTTCACATGCTTGAAACTGGAACTAGCTCAGTTAGCAAGCAGTATTTATTTGACAGTTTTTATGAGAAATCTTCCTGGGAGCCCACACACACAGAGAAGCATATTGGTTTCCTAAGTTTAATAGGCAGTAGAAGAAGTGACAGAATTTATTTATGTAACTCCTGGAGGGATGCAGCCTAGCCCTAGACAGGACTCAATGCTGTCAACCAAAGTAGACAGATTATCACTTCATGTTTAGCAAATGATCATGCAAACTAAACGCAAACACACCTTGAAGGTGAGGGACAGTGGAGTGAGGCTGACCAGGAAGAATTTACTATAGACTAGGAATAATTTTCTTATATTTCTTTGGACGTCAAAAACATGGGTGTTATTTAAATAATTATTTATTTATTTAAGGAGAAAGTTTCTTTCTCCTTAAGACTAATAACCAACTTAAAATTAAAATTAGCTTTAAACTTTAAAAACAATTACTTGGTGGGGGAGGGAGAAAAAGGAAAGCCTGTTCTTTTTAAATTTTTTTTTTCCTCCCACAAGAAAAATAATATCCCAAGGAAAAAACAGCATTTTTTTTTATTCTGAGAAATAATAACTCCACTGGATATTATAATCAAGTTTCTTTCTGTCATGCAGTTTTAATGATTGAGTCATCTGGTATACCTCTTTGGTATACTTTGTTGGTTAAAATAATTGGTTATTCTGGGAATACAGTCATAGAAGGAAGAACCAATTTTTCTAGAAAGTCATGATGCAAATTTCCAACAATTATGCACATCCTACTTGGCTCGACTCTACAACTCAAAAGTCACATTCTTAGATTGTTGCAAGTTTCCAGTACTCATGAACACTGCATTCTGTCATACCAAATATAACAAAAAGAAAATGCATCTTCTATGAATATGCATAGTAGAAATTAGTAGTAAATGCACCTTAAGTAAATTGAAAGACATGTTTTTCCCAGGTGATCTGAATATTTTTAAATGTTTTTACACATTCTATCACACACTTGTTCTCTAGAATATAGAGTTATTACATCACCACAAATTAATGTATTTTTTCCAGATATTAATGAGATAGGTTTGGACTTAAAAACTTAGTCCTACAAAGGTAGGATTACAAAAGTAGAAATAATCTGTTCCAAATACTGTCTCCTCACCTCAGGGATGTTTAAAGAGAAGAGGCAAGAACTCAGGTATGGATGGCTCCAAATCATAAATAAATTAGACCAGTGACCTTCAAATGTTTTTTTGTTGCTGCTGCTGCTGTTGTCCTTTCTTGAGCTGGAAAGCTCTTAATTCAAAGAAATCTTTAGTGGGGATCCACCATATAACAAAGAAAGCAGAGCTGCTCTGGATAAAATAGGTCTGGGTCACCGGGGCCTGCGTTAGGCAGCTAAGTTCAGGCACTATGCTCACATGATGAAGTCCTTTTCTAAATTAGATGGAATCCCATAGATGGGTCACAAAAGGCTCCTTCTGATCCAAAACAACTTTTCCATTAACCTTTATTGCTAGTACAAATACTGACAGTTCCTTCGGTTATGACTATACACTTGTTAAAACACAAATGTCCTTGCAGGGGTAATTAATTCAGTCCATTATCAATTATTAACACACTAAAATAAATTACTTTTCACAGCCCTTCCTTAAGGCAAAAAAATAGATAAAATGTATTCTACCCTGAAATATTATAGGAGAAACTTCTGTTTAAATCAAACTTCTGCTTCATCAAATTTCTATAAGATGCACGTCAGCTGTATTTTAATATAATTTTAATTAAATTTTATTATAAAAATAACTGATACAGAATCCTGGATTTGGAAGCTCCATAGAATCAGGGAAGTGGTCAGAAATTAAGACACAATGGCTAAGAGAAAAGTAGTCAGGATGAAAATCTCAAGGGTAGCATGCAAATATTGGCACTTTTAATGTTGCCGATCAATTAAGAGGCTGGTGGGGAAACAATTCTCCACAGGTCTTTTGTGATTCTACACATTTTGTAAAGAGCTGTTGACAGCTTTTATTCTCAACTATCTTTTCAAAGTTTCATATAGAGAACAGCCTTAGAAGAAAGAGACCGTGTCTCTTTCCAAGGTAGAAGTAGATACATTTCTCCACTTTGTTATTCAAGATAATGTCTCCTTTTGGGGGAAAGGTAAAGTGGGTTTGCCAGCTCTCCCATCCTAACCACATTGTGTTTCCCGCTGGGTCAGGAGTAATAACAGTTCTTTGTCTCTGGCCCAGGAGTCTTGTGTGTTCTGCCACCATCTATAAAATTATGGCAGGCTAGATTGTTAGCATCTAGAGTACAATCTCACACCCTTCTACAATCTTTACAGCAGCGCATCATACAGAAAAGATCAAGAACAGAAACTACCTCTCACAGTAAGTAGTGCAATGGTGCCTGTACTGGCCAAGAATGGACATGAAAATTCTACTAAAGCAGCGTTGAACAAAAGAAAGAAATGAGCTCTCCCAAGTTATTGGAAAAGATGAGAGACTAAAAAGATAAGCAACTGTTCACCCAAAGGGTTCCTTGTGTCTTGGACATGATTATTATCCTTGAGACCATCAGGACTAATTTTATTGTGCTCCTTCATCCTGTTTCTGCAGGTTATCACAAAGAAACCCAAATCTGTAACATTCTTCACTGCCTTTGTTCTAATACCCATACAGTTCTCCTGTCTCCCCTGTCCCTCCCCACACAAAATCCTTATCCTCTTTCCTGATTTTTATTTTTCCCCAGCATTCATGACCATATTACTATATTGTGCATGTTTTTTAGGACTTCTTCCACGAGAATACAAGCTCCAAAATGGTGGAGACTTTTGTCTGTTTTGTTCACTTTATTAATTTTTACTTCTGGAATAGAGTCTAGCATTGCATAAGTAATAAATAGACATTAAAATGAATGAATTAGTAGATGAACAAAGGAACAAGAATGGGAGATTGTGGTTAAACATTTCAGCTTTTTTCAAGACTTTCATTTGAGTCTTCCCTCCCAGACCCACCTCTTAAAGCATGGCTTTAATCTGGACCCTTAAATGGCTAATATGATAGGTTTTCAAGTTTATCTAAATAGAAAAATACATCCAGCTTTAAAAGGAAAAAAATACATATAGAATGCTTCTTTGGGGTGTATAAGTTTGAAGCTAGTGGTCAGACAACCTTGGCTGGGTGACAGTGTATAGAAAGAAAAAAGGGACTCAGCCATCAGAAAGGATGAATACCCAACTTTTGCATCAACATGGATGGCACTGGAGGAGATGATGCTGAGGGAAATAAGTCAAGCAGAGAAGGTCAAATATCATATGGTTTCACTTACTTGTGGAACATAAGGAACAACATGGAGGACATTAGGAGAAGGAAGGAAAAGTGAATTGGGGGAAATTGGAGGGGGAGAAGAAGCATGAGAGACTGTGTACTCTGAGAAACGACCTGAAGTTTTAGAGGGAAGGGGGGTAGGGGGATGGGTGAGCCTGGTAGTAGGTATTAAGGAGGGCACATATTGCATGGAGGATTGGGTTTGGTCCTCCCACAATGAATCTGGGAACACTGAATCAAAAACTAATGGTGTATTTTATGGTGAATAACATAACACAATAAAAAAAAAGAGAAAGAAAAAAACGTGTTTCACACCTGTCTGAAATGGAAGAAATTTACAAGGAGTTAATATTAGTCAATTGTGATTTTTTCCCCCCATAAATACAACTATTCATCATTTGCAGGTGATTGTTTAGTCTTTGTCCATGTTGCATTTAGTAATTGATTTTATATATTATATATACACTTATATTTATATTTATATATAAATATATTTATATTTATACACACACAAATAAGAACATGTATACACATGTATAAATATGTATTTTTTTAAGGTTTACTTGTTTTAGGGAGAGGGAGAGGAAGTTCAAGGGGGGAGGAGCAAAGGGAGAGGGAGAGAGAGAATCTGAACCAGACTCCTTGCTGAGCAAGGATCCCAATGTTAAATTTGATCTCACAACCCTGAGATCATGACCTGAGCCAAAACTGAGAGTCAGATGCTTAACCAACTGTGCCACACAAGTGGCCCTATAAATATGTATTTTTAAAAAATATATCTATATATTTTCAATGATGAGAAGAACAGAACAAAAAAATACACAAATAATTTAGGTGTAATTATTAGAGGAACAAGAATTTTAGATTTAATTCTTCTTTTTAATGTGTAGGAAGAGATATTTCATGGCCTATTATGTATAAATAATATACTTTTAGTTGTCATCAAATTGTAAAATATGTTCCTGAAATTTATTGTTCTAAGAATAAATTTCATTTTTTTCAAAAAGTTAATATTCACATTATGACATGTAACTTACTTTTGACTGTCAGACTGTTCAGTTGGATTTTTAAACCTTATTAATACCTATTGTTATATTGTACTCAAGTGTTCGTTTAATATTTCTAAGTAGATTTTCAGATAGACACAGCATAAGAGACTACTTATAATTGTTAATGATTAACTAATAATACACAGAAAGAGAATTAAATCCTAACAGAGGCTCAGAAAGAACTAATTAGGACATTCTTCATTTACCTTTATTCTGTAAGAACAACTTAAGCAAAAAACACCTGCCAGTGATGACCTACTCCAATTCAAGCACCTTAAACAGAAAGGTTGGCTCAAAGTCAGAAATAAACACTTGCATTTACTAGTAGATCTATCTTACCCCAAGTGAAAAAGAAAGCAAAAGAAAGAAAGAAAGAAGAGAGAGAGAGAGAAAGAAAGAAAGAAGGATAAAAGAGAAGCGTGTATTACATTCAAAAGCTAAAGCTATGGTTGCACAATTTTTTTTTTTTTTAAATTTTTGGAGCCAACAATTAATGGTGAAATAATAGTCCAGATGGGTGGTTTGAACTCTGCATCAGAAGTTGAACATCAGGGGCACCTGGGTGGCTCAGTCGTTAAGCATCTGCCTTCGGCCCAGGTCATGATCCCAGTGTCCTGGGATCGAGCCCCATATCGGGCTCCCTGCTTGGCAGGGAGTCTGCTTCTCCCTCTCCCTCTGCATATATGCCCTCTCTGTCTCTCCCTCTCTGATAAATAAATAAAATCTTAAAAAAATATAAAAAAAAAAAGAAGTTGAACATCAAGTATGCGGTTTTGTTGATAGGAGGTTAAAATTAGCAGATTAAATTAGTGAGAAAGTATTTTGTTCACTAAATTGACCTTAAGTTCTTTAAATGTCATGGCATGGCTTTAAAATTATCCAAAAATAATGTTCTCATCTTGTCTTATCCAACTGCCTTTCACTTATCTCCCACCTCCTCTCCCTTTCTTGCCCACATTCAGGTGAAAAGAGGGACCAGAGTATGAAAATTATGTAAAATGCAATGACTTATTTTGATGTTGGAAACGGAATGTGTTAAGATAAAAGCTCATCAGGGAATTCTTGAGTTACAGAATTCAGAAATATTTGCATGAGGTTGTTAATATTTTTAGAGCCTTCGATTTACTAACATTTGAAAAAAGATGGAGACTTTCCCCAAAGAAAAAAATTATAGGTGCATTCTCATAATCCCATACCAAACACTCTCTTACTCATATCCATACACCCACACACAGACACTCTTATACACATTTGCATATATTTGGGCTTGCACACATTAGCAAAAACCTTGTAAATTCATGCTTTTATAAAGAACCATATATTCCTGATTTCTGTTCAGAGAATCAGAATAAAAATTTCACTTAACTAGAGGTAAGCAAAATATGACCTATGGGAAAAATCCAGCCCAGTGGCTGATTTTATAAGTGAAGGTTTATTAGAATACAGCCTAACTCCGTTATCTTGTGTATTATTCATGGCTGCTTTCATATTATAGTTATAGTTATAGTGTAGATACAGGACCAAAGCCTAAAGTACTTGCAATCTAGCCATTTCAAGAAAAAGTTAGTCAAATCTATAGCAAAACACTTTATGTGTGGGGAAACAGAAAATTCAATTTGTAACCTATTCTTAAGAATGCTCTGACAGGGGCACCTGGGTGGCTCAGTGGGCTAAAGCCTCTGCCTTCGGCTCAGGTCATGATCCCGGAGTTCTAGGATCGAGTCCCACATTGGGTTCTCTACTTGGTAGGGAGCCTGCTTCCTCCTCTCTCTGCCTCTCTGTCTACTTGTGATCTCTGTCTGTCAAATAAACAAATAAAAAAAATCTAAAAAAGAAAAAAAAAAGAATGCTCTGACAGCATGGTGAACTGAATAAAACCATTTTCTGCCAAAAGATCCTACAATGATGGATAGGCTGCCCCAAGTGGCAGGAGGCAGAACTCCATATACTGACCAAGAAGACTTGAGGGATGCTAATATGCACACAGGGTCAAGGCTCTTGTGGGGGGGGGAGGGGAGAAGAATAAAAAAACAAAATAAATTATCATTTATGAAAAGAAAGTAAAACTTCTAGCCTATGTTACCTAAAAGTCAGAGTCTGAACTTATACTGCCAACCAAAATATTAATATGATCAATACCACCTGCTTTACAGAGAGGTATGTCCACAATCGAGCCTTCATAGAACTGCCATAAATTAACCAATCTACATTCAAGATTAGTTTATAATACGAAATTAAAAAAAAAAAGAATTCACAATTATATAGCATCAAAGACAGCCCATAAAGGAGGAACAGCACCCAAAAGGTTAATAAAAAAATGTACACTGGAAACAATAACATATCTAGGAATAAACTTACCCAAAGAGGTAAAAGACCTGTATTCTGAAAATTATACAATACTCATGAAAGAAACTGAAGATAACACAAAGAAATGGAAAAACACTCCACGTTCTTTGATTGGAAGAACAAATATTATTTTATTTTTATTTTCTTAAAGACTGTATTTGTTTATTTGACAGAGAGAGAAAGAGAGAGCATGCACAAGCAGGGGGAGTGGCAGAGGGAGAGGGAAAAACAGGGTCCTGGCTGAGCAGGGATAAGGATGCTGGACTCAAACCCAGGACCCTGGGATTATGACCTGAGCTAAAAGCAGATGCTTCACAGATTGAGTGACCCATGTGTTCCAGAAGAACAAATATGGTTAAAATGTCTATACTACCCAAAGCTATTTACATATTTAATGCAATCCCTATCAAAATATCAACAGCATTTCTCACAGAACTAGAACACACAATCCTAAAATTTATATGGAACCACAAAAGACCCCAAATAGCCAAAGTAATCTTGAAAAAGATAAAAGTTGGAGGTATCACAATTTCAGACTTTATATTACAAAGCTGTAATAATCAAGAGTATGGTAGTAGCACAAAACAGGCACATAGAGGAACAGAACAGAAAGCCCAGAAATAAACCCACAATTGTATGGTCAATTAATCTTTTAAAGGAGGAATGAATATCTGACTAGCAGCAAAACAGTGTCTTCAATAAATGTGTTGGGAAACTGGACAGCAACATGCCCAAGAATGAAACTGGACCACTTTCTTTCAGAGTACACAAAAATAAACTCAAAATCAATTAAGAACCTAGGTGTGAGGGCGCCTGGGTGGCTCAGTGGGTTAAGCCTCTGCCTTCCACTCAGGTCATGATCTCAGGGTTCTGGGATCGAGTCCCGCATTGGGCTTTCTGCTCGGCAGGGAGCCTGCTTCCTCCTCTCTCTCTCTCTCTGTTTGCCTCTCTGCCTACTTGTGATCTCTCTCTGTCAAAAAAAAAAAAAAGAAACCCACCATAAAAAATAAATATTAAAAAAAAAAAAAGAAAGAAAAAAGAAAAGAACCTAGGTGTGAGACCTGAGAATATAAAAATCCTTGAAGACCGTACAGGCAGTAATGTCTGGCATTAGCTGTAGCAACATTTTTCTAGATATGCCTCCTGAGGCAAGGGAAATAAAAGCAAAAATAAAAACCATTGGGACTACCTCAAATAAAAAGCTTCTGCACAGTAAGGGAAACAACAAAACTGAATAATAACCTACTAAATGGGAGGAGATATCTGACAAAACGTTAGTATACAACATATACATACTTAAAAAATTTTAAAAAACTTCTACAACTCAATACCCAAAACCAAATAATCCAGTTTAAAAATGGGCAGAAGACATGCATATTTTTCCAAAGAAAACCTCTAGATGGCCAGCAGACATGAAAATATGCTCAATGTCACCATAACCATGAAAATGCATATCAAAACCAAAATGAGATATCACCTCACCCCTGTTAGAATATCTAATAGCAAAAATCAAGGAACAATATGGAGGAAATATGGAGAACAAAGTTAGCCAATAACATGGAGGAAAAGGATACTTTGTGCACTGTTGGTAGGAATGCGAAGAGGTACAGCCACAGTGGAAAAAGTATGAAGTTTCCTTACAAAGTTAAAAATAAAACTACCTTATGACCCAGTAGTCACACTACTGGGTATTTACCCCCAAAATACAAAAACATTAATTCAAAGAGTTACATGCACTCCTATGTTTATTATAGTATTCACAGTAGCCAAATTATGGAAGCAGCCCAAATGTCCATAGTTAGATGAATAGATAATGAAGGTGCATATATGTGTGTGTGTATAGACACACACACACACACATGCATACACACAAACTGGATTAGTATTCATCCATTAAAAAAAAAAAATCTTGCCATTTGCAACAACATGGATGGAGCTAGAAAGTAAAATGATAAGTGAAAGAAGTTAGAGAAAGATAAATACCATATAACTACCAATGGGTAGAATTTATTATTTTTATTACTTTTTAAAGATTTTATTTATTTATTGGTCAGAGAGAGTGCACCTGCACAGGCAGGGGCAGCAGCAGGCAGAGGGAGAAGCAGTCTCCCTGCTGAGTAAGGAGCCTGATGATTCAGGACTCCATCCCAGGACCCAGGCAAGAAGACCTGAGCTGAAGGCAGACGCTTAACTCACTGAGCCACCCAGATGTCCCACAGGTAGAATTTAAAAAAACAAAATGAACAAGAAAAAAAAAAAAAAGAGAGAGACAAACCAAGAAACAAACTCTTAACTATACAGAGCCAACTGGTGGTTACCAGAGTGGAGGTGGGTGGGGGAAAGTGGGGCATTAGGTGATGGGATTAAAGAGTAGGTTTATCACTATGAGCGCTGAGTAAGGTACGGAATTGTTGACCTGCTCGCTATACTCTATACCTGAGACTAATTTGACACTATGTGCTAACTATGCTGGAATTAACATAAAAAAATTAAAAAAGGAACAGAAAATCTGAAAAGACTATACAATGACTTAGCTTACAAATGTAAAAAAGATAAAATATACTAAAAAGTTAGACACCAGGGAAATTGGCAAGGAAATGGGTAATGTAACTATTAGAATTTCTGTAAGTTAAAATACAGCTCTTCTAAGTTAAAAATTTTGCAGAATATTTAGAAAAAAAGGCAAAGCTGAAAAATACCTTTATAACCTCTGGAAAGTAAATAGTTAGCACTGGATCAGATAACACAGCCCATAGGGATTTTTCCCCAGATTCATTTAGATTTATTCTACAACATTGCATAAATTTAAGGAATATATATGTTGATTTTATCCATTTATATATTGCAACACAGTTACCACTGTATTATTAGCTAATGGTTCCATCACATCTAATAATTATCATTTTTAAAAGAAAACAGAAAATAGAAAAAAAGGTTAAGAGACACCAAAACAGAATGGAAAATTATAGTATAAATTCAATAAAATGAAATAAGAAATTTCAGAGAGGCAGTATTAAAAGAAATAATAATTAATAATTTTCTAGAACATTTGAAAAATATTAATCCTCACATTTAAGGAAGCATAAGTTATGCTCTCCATAAATATATAGATAGGGAGAGACATCTCTCGCTTTCTCTCACTCTCATACACACATGTACACACACAGATGAACTCCATATATATGTACATTATAGTAAAAAAAAAAAAAGAAAAAGCAAAGAATATTAAAGCAGAGAGAAACGGTAGTAATTCTAAACATGACATGAAAAAAATTTAGATCAATGTCAGGATTAGTGTTTTCAATACAGACCAGAGCTTAGAGAATATTTTCCGTGTGCTCAGTTATAACAATTTAGGTGTTCATATGTTACTAAGTTATCATTCAAGGCTAAGGAAGAAAAGAGCATTTCCAGAAAAAAGAATGCATAAGAAAGTTTACTACTGGTAGACTATGACAGAAAGTATTACATATGGTTTATGTTAAGACACAACTAAGCCTAGAATGAAAACAAGAAATTTAAGAAGATATGGTGACAGAACAAGTAATACATTTTTTAAAAAAATTATTTGAATTGAAAATTACTGTGCTTTCTCTAAATAGGCAGTAGCTTCAAAATAATAAAGTTCATAAAAAAATAGAAAATGAAAATTCCAAAGAGGAATGGATAAGATAGGAACAAAGATAATTGTTAAAGAGGCATCTGAGCACATGTATTGACCTGTATCCATCTTTAGACCCATTTAAAAATGGGGTTGATTAAATGTACTTGTTACAGCCAAGAAATCTGGGGATGTATGAGTGAGCTGGGGACAGGAAGCACAGTGGGTAACATAATTAAAGCTATTTATGGGAGAATAAGAGATGGTGGACACTTTACTGATAAAGCAGAGGAGGAAGTGGCCAGGCAGGTAACCTGGAAAGGCCAGCTTGGAAAAAAAAAAAAGCAAGAAAAGCAGAAAACTTGAGGTCATTGTGGGGTGGGGTGGGGTGGGAGTGGAATGGGGATAGAAAGTGGTTTCTAGGAAGTCCACATATGGAACAACTGGACTAGGTAACACCCCTCCACTCACACTCCTGGTCCTTTATCCTGTATCTGGCCATTTTAGATTACATAGAGGACAGAGGTTAAATGGCACAGACTTTACCCAGGTCAGTGGAGAACTACAGGCTTCAACACAAATTTATCACAATTCCTGAAAGAATTAGAGATCTTATGGTAGATTCTGGTTCCAGAGTCTAAATTATCTTCTTACTGCCACACGCATGATGCAAATCAGCAGCAGAGTAAGGAATGACCGAGAAGAACTAATAGCACAAAAGGAATGAAAATAATTAGAATCGCAGGCTTCAAGAGAAAAATTCAAACATTTCAAATTCATATTTTCAGAATGACTCAAGAATGTATTGGTTCCATAAAGCCAGAATATTATACAAAATGAACTACAAAAAAAAAAAAAAAGTAGGATGGGGTGGACAAGAGAGCTTTAAAATTGTATACTCATTATGTAAATTAAAAATTTTAAAACATTAAAAAATGCAAGAAAATGAAGGAAATTTTATTCACAGTTAAAAAAAGACTAAGAGAGATTGATTTTGAGAGAAAAGCAACCTAATGCAGCATTCCCAATAGTGTCCATATATGAATGGCATGAATTTGAGCTATGGAGAAGAGGAAAAAAAAAAAATGGAGAAGTAGGACTACCTACAGCAGGAAGAGAAGTCATTTATAAAAGCTGAGGGGAAAAAAAAAATCACAAATTTCACAATAAAAGGCAATGCTCAGTGCTCTTGAGAATATATGGAAAATGTAACTAAATGTATGTAACTAAATAAATCTCCTTGATACATAACTTTGAAATGCAGAACATTAAGTTCTGGAGAGAAAGTACAGAAGAATTCCATCAGATTTTCATTGGAGTGGAATCTACAAATAAAATTGCTTAGTATCTTTAACATTTTGATTATAAAATATGATTTGGAATCTAAAATTCTGTCTACCAAGACCACCAGACAGAAATTTTACCTCCCAGGTTTTCTCTCCTCCTGTGTCTTCCATGTTCCCTGTATCTTCCTACCTGCCTCTCTATCTTTATTTCTTTTTAAGGATGTTGTTTGAACATATTAATAAGAGACATATGAGTTTCTCAGAGTCCACAGTCTCTCATGGGAGGGGAGATGGGTGGGGGGATGGGTGAGCCTGGTGGTGGGTATTAAGGAGGGCACATATTGCATGTAACACTGGGTGTGGTGCATAAACAATGAATCTTGGAACACTGAAAAAATAAAATTAAGTTAAAAAAGGAGAAATGAGTTAAAAGTAAAATAAAGGAAAGCTATACCCACAACAGTGAAGTTCACCTAGAATTCCAGCAAAACAGAAATGGTAACTTGGTACGTGCACTAAGGAGACCTTGAAATACAACAGATGTCATGAGTGACATTTAAAGAAAAAATAGTCTGGAAGGAAAGGAACTGATTAGATACCAAAAAATATGTATGGAATAAATAGTCCATGCTAAAGAAAGCTCACATTACTTCAGTCAATAAGGACAGCATAAAGGTGAAATACAATTTCTGAAAAAGAAAAACAAGACAAAGCTGATTCAAATATAAAATAACTGTAACAAATCATACTTTTGAGACCTTGATGACGAGTAAAAAGACAGAATCCATTTCAACAAGATGCGAGTTCCATTCTTGAGCAGCTCAGAGCTAGGACACTGACCCACAGAGAAACAAGTTTGTTATCAGTACCCTACTGCCTATGTAAGTAGCATGGTTATAGTCACATAATTTTAACATTTATTGTTTTTCATCTTGGCTGAAAACTTCAATATTCAACAGTGTAAATTTTAATCAACCTGGACAACATGAAAGCAAAGATTATAACTGCCAGAAAATGATTGATGGGAAGAAGAAAGAACCATAGATGGAGGAATTTTCTTCATCTGAGAGGCAAATCAAGAGGCAGTATGTAAATCAGTTAGTGCAAAAAACCAGAAGTTTCAATGTATCATTTAAATATCACCGAAGTAAAAAATTGTAAATGATACGAGGAGTGACAGGATGGTGAATCTGATCTACACTCTTAGCCATCCTAGCAATAAGTCATGAGGTAATTTCTAAAGATAAATAAAAAACATAGACCATGTTAATCAGTGATATGGAGGTAACAATCAGATTTGTGAGAAGTAGTCCTGGGCCGGTCTAGGACTCTAGCTTTCAATTATGATCCCTCATTTATTTTGTGCCATGCATATACCCATTGTATATTAAATATGAAAAAACAAATCAATGCACTGTATACATGTCTGTTTTTGAAATTTTAATTATGAAATTAATAACTTATTACAGATATACAACAAATATAGGCAAAATTTATTTTTATGGGCATAAAGTGATAGTTTTCCTATGTTAATTTAAAATAAATCTAACATAATATTTAGTAGTGACCTTTACTCACTCTTAATTTACTCACATGTTCTGCCTATAATCAAATTTAACAGTTTTCATATAAACATTATGGTGTTCATTTCTTTATTATATTTAACTGGTCTCAATCTGTCAGTGTGTACTTAACAAAATTTAGTTCACATTACAATGATATTAGACAGAATACTGTCTTAAGCATAATAGACAAGGGCTAAATGATTTTATCTAAGTAAGTCAACTACAGAGCAACTGATACCAGTTCATCATTGGCTTTCCTTCAGCCAGTACTTATAATGAATTAACCAAGGATAATTTTCTTGAATCTATCTATCAACCAATAAACTCACCAAATGTACTATAACATTATTCTTCTTTCCCATCAAAAATTATGAACCTGTTTAGTGATTTTAATCAATATTCATCTCCTTTCTAATAAGTACTAGTGTGGTTTTAAAATGGAAAAAAGCAAAGAATTGATAAACCGTTTTAGAATCAGAAGCAACTACGTGGAAAATGCCTAAGTAGTAGGTTTCCCGGGTGTGCAACTGAGTCAGTCACACGGAGCTGCAAGCTGAGGAGAAACCTCACACTTGGTCTCATGCTCTGCTGTGGTTGTGTCAATGTTAGTCACTGAACACAGGCCCCACATTTTCATTTTCTACTGGGTCCTGCAAATTGTGCAGATGGGCCTTCAACAAATGGTGTGCTTAGAGAAAGAACACAAGCATGCCTTTCTGGAAGAAAAATCTGAATTACTCTATTTTTTATTCTCCTAAAGTCTTGACTTTCTCTCTTAATTATTTTTTCCTACAGTTTTTACTTCTTGCATCCCTAGAGACCAAAAGCAAAATTAATATGAATAGTGATTGAGTTTAATACTTAAAATATATAGTTTAGAAAAGGTTATATAGGGGTGAATTTTTTTCTAGAGTTTTAAGTATTTTTTCTCTTTTATTTTAATAAGTCATTATTCAACATTTTCTTTAGCCCACATATGGGTGTGACGTCTAGAAGATACACACATACAAATCGTTTCCCCTGATGTTAAAAATGGAGAAACTTTTTGTGTCTGTGTCATGTTTTAGCTCTCTGAAAACCAATTTAAAATTTAAACATAGATTTATTATGTCATACCTCTGGCCATGTAGAATTTAGAAATAATATATTAAAGTTAATTTGCTTATTATTCCTTTCCTCTTAGGAAATAAGAATCTTAGCTTTATCTAGACTATAATTATTTTTCTAAACTAATTTAGTCCTAGTGTTCCAAGATCAAAGGCCAGGGTATGTACACGAGGTAATTTGCTAGCCCCGCCAATGAGTAGTGGAGAGAAAATTATCCACCTGTGGCTTCAGTCTTTCAAGAATACTAGTAAAAACAAAAACAAAAACAAAACCATATTAGTTAATCAAAAGTAGCTGATTAGTTGATGATGGTAGCTACAGAAAAATTACCAACAACTTTTAATTATATTCAGTAATCAGGATTTGAGGGCTTTAAGGTTATCTCACCTAAGTTTCTCTGAAGATCAGAACTCTGATTACTGCTGAAACATATACAGGGAACATAAGTTCCAAACATGGTAGCTTGTGTTATATATGGATTATCTTATTTTACCTCAGAGTAAGAAATTTTTTCCCTTGTTTTTGCAAAAACTTTGCTTCTCTGTCATGCAGATTTATACTTAAAGGTTAAAAATGCACAGGGTGTTTCTCAAGATATTCTATCTGAATATGGTAAATCTGTCCCCTAAAGTTACTTCAACAGCAGTCTCCCTAACAGAGATTAAACTACTGAAATAATTTACGATAGGAAACATGTGGTTGGGAAACATAACAAATAGTAGGTATAGGAGACCAAAAGGGTTTCTCATTTAGTAGGTCCTCCGAGACCCTATTCACTCTTTAAGTCATACACAGCTTTTAGCCAAAGCAGAGACTGTTCATTTTACAAGTAGAGATGACAACAAAGTAAGTGATATTTTAATATAAATTATGTGCTAGTGATATAAACCAACAAGTTACCATCTATGTATTAGGAAAGTCAGATCTGAAGGGCAAATAATTCAGCTTTATGTAGGAGTAGTATCGAAGAGTTATCTAAGCATAAATGAAGATCAGACTGACCAAGTGAACTAGGAGTCCATTCCATTTATAACTTGATGTGTTACTACTTGACATCACATTTGAATAATCAAGTTCCATAACAAAGCTTTTAAGTGACTAAAAGTTTTTGGTGTTCTTTTATCATTTTACCTACATCTTCAAACAAAAACATTAACACTAAAATAGTATGTTGTCCATCTATGTGACATGATTTCATATCTTCCTATCTGTATATTACTAAATATTTTAATATTATCAAAGAACAAATACACAGTAAATATTTATAATAGAAAAGCACAAATTTAAGGGCTGTCCTAGATTTCTGAAAATGACACTGAGGTATTACTTATGATTTTTGTAGAAATCTATTTTCTTTATTCCTTCTGTTGGAGACAGGCGGTATTAATCCTGTGCCTACTTGGTGCCAATAAATGGGAGGTGTGGGCGAGGCTGCTCACAAGGAGGCCTGGGAATGTCAATAAGGGAATGTGGTAGGAATTAAGGAAATGCAAAACCTCAGTATCTAAATCATGCTTTTAAAATAACTGTCCCTTATCTCTTTGCCTCAGGGTTCATATGAATACAAAGGCAATCAGTAAGTCTGAAATTAGTAAGTGGGGGGGATGGCATTATTTAATAACAAAGAGAAAATAGACTTAACAAGATTAGTTGTCTGCACAATCTTTCTGATAATTTGTAATGCTAATACTCAATACATCACTGGAGCAACTTCATTTTAAGCCAAGTAATCTGAGGGTCCTAAGATCTATTTACATGTCCTGAGCACTCTTTACTCTCCTTATAGCAATGATCACAGTATGTTTTTCATTTTTAATTTTTATTGCTAGCATTTTAAGTTCTCTAAGGGCAGTGACAAATCTGTCTTGCTGAGTAGTATATGTCCAGTGTCCAAAAAAATGCTAGGCACTTAAGAAATGTTCGATGAGTGAAATTAGGAACACAACTGTTTTAGTTCACTTCAGTTTAGCAAACAGTTATTTGTTGAACACCTGAGAAATGTTCAGATAACAAAGATTAATAACAGGACACCGCCATAAGAAGCAGACACATTGAGAGTCTATGATATTCTGTACCTAATGGCCCATTAGGCTCTAAGTCTGTTTAAGATGCTACCGGAGCACAGAGTCAGTCAGAACTCAGCCAGCAAGTTCCAGCAAGACTTTCTGTCTAAACCAAATCCTAAAATTAAACCAAGGGTTTGCCAATGAAATTAGGATGATAAAAGCATTTTAGACCAGAGGAACAGTGTATGAAATTTCAAAAGCATGAGAAAACATGATGTATGGAGAAAAAAATTAAGTTATTAACTTTTTTTTTTAATTAAGCAATGGTTCAAAGTCACTTTTATCAAATGTTTCTAACTAGAAGGGTTATAGGACTACGGTATCCAGTTTTACATATAAGTTAATTTTGACCAAGAAAAAGTATCATGACATGAAAAAGAAGTTGTACTATTTGTGGATATTTGGGCTCAGCATAACACAGCAGAATGCAAACAATGGCTCTAAGTATAAAGTAGGCAGCTCTCAGAGGAGCTCTCATGAAGAAAAGAAACATTATAGTTGGCACATAAAATGTATGTTTTGTATTTTTTTGTAACTACGATCAAAGAGGTATAAGTTATTTTCTACAAAGCTCACCTATATCTTTTAAAAGAAGTGCTTCTTAAATGCATTTTTATTATATGGAATTTTCCCCCAATAGATTATATATTACTGTGTACATATCATATTGGACACTGAACAACTCATCATTACAGAAATACTTGGAACATTACAATGAGGGGACTTTTTAGAGTTACTTCTACCCTAACCTGTTTATTAACCTTAGAAATAAAGAAGGAACAGTTGTTATTCTAAAATCTACTCAATGTTCTGCTTTAGGTGGCTTGAAATTCTTCATTTTTAAATAGGGCTCTGTATTTTCATGTTACATTCTGTCAAAATATGACAGACAATTTATGTAGCCAGTATTGCTTACTTCTCTTTTTGCTTAATACAGAGAATTATTGTTATTGTTTTGTTATCAGGAAGATTCAATGGCTTTCACAATAAAAAAAACTCTCCCAACTCTCTCTCTCTCTTCATTTGTAGATATAAATAGATTTCCACGGACCACCATGGTACAACAAGAAATCATCATGACGATTCAAAGTTATCAATAGATTCTCTGACAGAAAAATTAAAAGCCTGACTTGAAAGAAAGGTGGTAGAGTTCAATATGTATTGGTCTAAAAATGAGAGGAGGATTTTTTTTTTCTTTTCTGAGACCTCAGCCAACACAATTGGCTCTCATGTGAAATAGTTACAAATTTTAATCTCAAATATATTTCTAGAGAAATTCCACATTTAGGTAGAATGATAGAAGCTGTATTAGACTAACTCTTCTTGTAGAAACTAAAACAAGTAAACTTTTTTTTTTTTAAAGATGTTTAAATCTATTAAATAAACAAAAAAACAAAAACAAAAACCAAAGGCAGCTGGGATTTAAGGAATGTCACGATCTTGGAAATAAAATTAAATGAGCAGCAAAGCCCTCACATAATCTCACCTTGAAATAAATACTCCTTGCATTGGAGGAGATGCTGAGACTGTTAAAGCAGACACTAAAGAGGCTGTAGCACTAACCAGGGTTTCCAGAATATACACAGTGAAGACAAAAATTGTTTTCACAGCTGACAAGAATGAGAGATTAAGTTTAAAATTCAGGCTTTCATGGGAGACCATGAAAGAGGTAAACTCTAGAAGGAAAAAAACAGGCAGACAAACCTGAGCTGGAGTAAGAGGATCTGACTCTACTCCATTTGCTTATAGGAAGAAAGTTAAATGAAGTGTGGAGAAACCAAACAACATCTCAAGCCTTTGCTATTGTTCATGTATGCTGCATTCAATAAAAACCATCCTAGGAAGAAATAAGACCAAGTGACAAACATCAAGATGAACAGAGATAAACCAATAAAGCCACAAGTGTTCCGAACATGGAGTTTTGAAAAATGTACTTTGACTACTATTTTCATTAAAATAGATTTAAAAAATGATGGATAATTTCACCAAGGAATTAGCATTTATTTGCTTAAAAAAAGCAAATACTCCTAAACATTATAGTATCTACAAATAGAAGTTAAGATATAATGGAAGAGAGGATTAGGGAATTCAAAGACTGATAATCAGAAGACAGCCAGGTAGAAATATAAAGAAAACAGATGAAGATTATAGTAAAGTCTGAAAGAAACATATGGACATGGTAGAAAGATTCAAAAGTGTGTAATTACGATTCCAGAATAGACAAGATAGAGAGAATGGATACCTTAAGAAATGCAAACTGAAAAATTTCCAAAATGTATGAAACTTACCAATCCACAAATTCAAAAATGAGTATGACTGCATAGTAGTATATATATAAAGACAAAGCATAGGCAGGCACATACAATTAAAACTCTGAAACCCAAATGAAAGAAATGCTTAAAGCAGTAGAAAAAAATAAACTTATTTCCTTCCAACAAGTAACTATAAGCTTAAAAATGTACTTTCAATATAAATTTCTATGTTATATTAATTTATTTGTTTTTCTCCCCCTTTCCCCATAACACTTTTGTTCTAAAGGGTCTCAAAAATCTGTCACAGATTTTTGGTCAGGTTGTTTCCATTAAAAAGTACTGATTTTAGGGGTGCCTGGGTGGCTCAGTGGATTAAGCCTCTGCCTTTGGCTCAGGTCATGATCTCAGGGTCCTGGGATTGAGCCCTGCATGG
Organism: Enhydra lutris kenyoni; assembly: GCF_002288905.1. Classification (NCBI taxonomy): domain Eukaryota; kingdom Metazoa; phylum Chordata; class Mammalia; order Carnivora; family Mustelidae; genus Enhydra; species Enhydra lutris. Next base: position 14,938,113 of record NW_019154124.1, on the reverse strand, counting down.
GGCTCTCTGCTCAGGGGGGGAGCCTGCTTCTCCCCCTCCCACTCCCCATGGTTGTATTCCCTCTCTTGCTGTGTCTCTCTTTGTCAGATAAATAAAATCTTAAAAAAAGAAAAAGTACTGATTTTAAAAACTAGTAACTTAAAACTGCTACACACACACACACACACACACACACACACACACACACAC
>NW_019154124.1:14881441-14937824 GCF_002288905.1 Enhydra lutris kenyoni | reverse complement strand
CCCCCCCCCCCCCCCCCCCCCCCCCCCCCCCCCCAGCGAATGGTCCACAAAATGTCCTTCCTTTCCAAAGGTTTTACAGTGCACTGTTATCATTAACCGGTCTTTTACTGTTGAATGGTCAACTGACATAAACAGTTCTGAGACTGTTCTTCTACCACTGAGTAAGACTAGGGTGGCAAGAATTGGGGATAATACTCATGTAGCCTTTCAACTTCTGGACTGACCTGGTGACCTTGCCAGCTCCAGCTGCCTTCTTGTACACCGCTTTCATGACACCCGCAAGCAACTGTCTCACGTCACCAACAAAACGACCCAGAGGAGGATAGTCAGAGAAACTCTCAACACACATACGCTTGCCAGGAATCCTCTCAACACTGGCAGCATCACCAGATTTCAAGAATGTGGGGCCATCTTTAGTTTTTTTTTCTAGAACAATGAACAATCTTCTCCCTCACCTCAGCAAACTTGCCAGCAATGTGAGCCATGATGTGACAATCCAGCACAGGGACTTATCTGGCACGGATCTGGCCAGGATAGGTCAAGATAATCAAATGAGCCATGAATCCCACTGCTTCCACTGGTGGGTCATTTTTGCTCTCACCAGCCACATCACCACAAAGAGCACCTTTGCTATTGAAGCCCACACTGCCTCCAAGCAGAGCCTCATTCAAAGTTTTATGGTGCATTTCAACAGACTTTACTTCAGTTGTAGCCTTAACTGGAGCAAAGGTAGCCTTAACTGGAGCAAAGCAACAGGTTTAAGAACACCAGTCTCCCCTCCGCCCACGGAACAGTACTAATACCACCAATTGTGCAGATGTCCTAAAGGACTAGATGCAAGTGCTCGTCAGCTTGACGGGTTGGTAGTAAAGTACAATTCAGAGTTTCCAACGGTATGGATCCACTGGCATTGCCATCCTTACGGGTGACTCCATCCTCTGAACCAAGGCATGTTAGCCCTGGGCTCCGGCATGTTGTCACCATTCCAACCAGAAACTGGCACAAATGCTACTGTGCCAAGGATGTAGCCAATTTTCTTAACGTAGGTGCTGACTTCCTTAATGATTTTTATCACACCTCTTCTGGCTCTCGGGTGGCTCAGTGAAATCCATTTGGTTAACACAAACAATTAATTGTTTCACACCCAGTGTGTAAGCCAGAAGGGCATGCTCACGGGTCTGTGTATTTTTGGAGATACCTGCTTCAGATTTATCAACACCACCAGCAACAATCAGGACAGCTCCATCAGTGTGAGATTTGCCTGTAATCACACTTTTGATAACGTCTCTGTGTCCTGGGGCATCAGTGAAGGTCCCATAATACTTGCTGGTCTCAAGTTCCCACAGGCAGATATCAATGGTGATAGCACATTTACATTCAGTTTCCAGTTTATCCAAGATCCAGGAATTCTTGAAGGAGTCCTTTCCCATCTTAGCAGCCTCCTTCTCAAATTTTTGATAGTTGTTTTGTGGATCCCACCACATTTATAGATTAGAGAACCAGTAGTGGTAGACTTACCTGAGTCTGCATATCCAATGACGACAGTGTTGGTACGAGTCTTTTCCTTTCCCATTTTTATTTAGGTTTAGCAGTGGTTTTTGTAACACCAATGTTCTGGCAGCAAACCCACTGAGAAAAAGCAATTTATTGATTTTGCAAGATTTTCTTACATGATAGCTGTTTTAAAAAAGCTGTGCTTATACAACAGAGGTGTAAAAACTCACAAATTATGTATCATATTAGATGAAGACAAACCCATATTTTAGATGGGGATAGATATCAAAGAGTAGAATTGTGTAAGAAAGACTCTGTGAAGTGAAAAGATGGTTGCTGTTTAAGCATGTGGAGGAAATATTTGACAAGGAAGCCATGTGGACATCTGGGGGGAACATTTTCCAGGCCAAGGAACAGACTGAGCAAAGGACATGAGTAGGCACATGATTGGTGTGTGATCAAGAGTAGGTGGCCAGGGCTGAATAAGTGAGAAGAATGAAGCATAAGAAGGAACCAATTCATAATTGGTTCATAATTACTATACTATATTCAGAATTCAGGCTTTTTCAATAGAATGAGAGGCAAAGCCATTGGATAATTTTAAGGCAAGGAGGGACATGACCTGACTCAGTGTTTTGAATAAAAGGTTTGGATTGCTGTGCCGCTGATAGGCTATACAAAGTCAAGGGCAGAAGCTGGGAGACCTGTTTGAGGATAGATTTTCTACCACCTCTGACTTCAGAGTAACTTCTATGAAGTCTATTGTCATGACTATCATTTCTTTGAGATAATGGGTCTCTCTTTACAGGCTTTTCAAAAAATCAGCATGACTAACATGGAAAGGAAGAAAACTACAGAATTTGGAGAAAATACAGATCAAGTGGAACCCAGCACACTGCTGATGGGAAAGTAAAGTGGGATAACCCCTTTAGAAAATTGTTTGGTGGTATCTATCAAAGCTTAACAGATATCTTCCCTAGGACCTAGCAGTCCCTCTTCTAAATATTTACCCAACACGGATGTATACACATGCTTATTAACAGTCATGTACAAAAAAAATTCATAGCAGCACAGTTCTCAATAGATCTGGACTGGTAGCTGCCTAAATGTCCAGCGAGAAGGAGATGCATAAAAACGTTTTGGTATATTAATACAATGGGAATGATGCAGCTGGAAAAATGAATGAAGTTTAACTTTGTGTAGCAACTACTTATCTCATTCATATAATGTTTTGTGTGTTTGTAATGCCTCCTTTATCTGTGGAGCACTTCCTATTTTTTTTTTTTTTACACCACAAGATGTTCCAAACTCACCTTGCTTTCTCCTTCCCATGCAATCAACCATCTCTTTTAGGAACCTTGATTCCTTTAACTGAGAATAGATTTAAAATCCAACATTAAGGGCGCCTGGGTGGCTCAATAGGTTAAGCCTCTGCCTTCAGCTCAGGTCATGATCTCAGGGTCCTGGGATCGAGCCCCGCATCAGGCTCTCTGCTCAGCAGGGAGCCTGCTTTGCCCCCTCTCTCTCTGTCTGCCTCTCTGCCTACTTGTGATCTGTGTGTGTCAAATAAATAAATAAAATCTTAAAAAAAAAAATCCAACATCAAGAAGATCACTGCTTCTAAGATCTCTCCAAAGATGGATCTAGGAAACAATGAGTTCTTATTGATACAACCCATTCAAACCAACACCTGGGGTTTATTCTAGCTTTTGCCTTTCTTTACATCTAACTACATTCTCTAACAATTGAGCCTTGACTTTCATCATAATATATTAATTTGCTCAAATATACATGGTGCCTGAACTGTTAAACTGTAATCCTGTGGAAAATATCTACATTAAAATAACTGTAGGTTTTTTCTTTAATCTGTCCCGATTACTGTGATTTGTCAATATCTCTGTCAAATGAGGTTTTAACTTGTGGACTTAAGTTATTCTTGGTCAGATAAATAGTATTGCTACCCACTTTCTTATGGTTTCTAGTTGCCTAATATAACTTTAGATATTCCTTAAAAAATCTCTTTGTAAATCAGTTTATCTTTATCTGCCTCTTGAAAATAACATAATCGCTTCTTGTTTTGTGAGGAAATTTGGTATCTTTAAGAGGTAAACTACATTTGTTCCCATTTATTTTTCTGCCAAATATTTTTGGCTTTATTTCTGTAACAATATTTTATAATTAGAGGTTTTATGTTTGAATTTCATGCTTCTTTATATACTACAATCTCATTTTAAGTGAAAAGTGTATCCTGGAAGGTTTGTATTTTTGTGCTAGTTACTACCTTTGTACTTCTAACTCATGAATGCCCTTAGTTCCCAGTTTCCGTACTCAAACTTTTAATACCTGATTTGTCGGTTTTTAATGGGATCCTTTATTTCCTATCTTTGGCCTATACATGTGTCAAGGACTAATATGTTATACATCAATTTAAAAAGAATCAATGAGCTCATCCAAATTCCTTCTATCTTGTCTTTCCATTAAAAAAAGTTGTACTCTGTCATTATCTAAGGATTTTGCACATTAGTAGTCCATCCTCATCTCCATTTTTCAGCATTAAATTTAAGTTGCATACATTAAATGTTCAGTAACTGTCCGTTTGTTGACGTTTCCCCAAGGAGGTCTCATTAGTAAAGAATTCCCTAAATTCATCTATGTTTAAAATTTTTCTATAACCTTTTTATTTAAGGAATGTTTAACTAAATATAAAATTCTTGGTTCACACTTTTTTAAATGATATTTTGTGGATCCTGCTCCATTATGGTCTTGCTCTGAATGCTGCTTTGCAAAAATTGAATGTCAGTATAATTCCTTTTTGCCCTATAAGTTATTTGATCTTTTTTTTTTGCTAAAGAACTCGATTATTTTTTTCATCTCTCTCTTCAAAGTTGAATATTTTACTAGGATACTTCTAAGACCTAATCAGTCTGAGATAATTTTCTCCTATTTGCCCTCTAATTTGTAGATTCAAGTCTTCATTTATTTTCAAAAAGATACTTGAGATTCTAGTTTAAAATCTTAGTTATATTTCATTATTTCTCCCCCCAAGAGGTACCTCTCTTTTTCCTTTTTTTCTCTCAGATGCTCTGTGTCTCAAAGACAGCCACTTCATATTGTAAGCACTTAAGTTGCTTCTGTGACAATCATGCTGTGATAATTCTGAAAGCTTTACTTTAAAAAGTATTTTCACTATTGCACTTGTCATACTTTTACTGCCAGTTGTTTTAGATTCACTTTAGATGCATCACCAGCTCCTCTGTTCTCTCTTCATAGCTCTTCCTCCTCTACTGCTTTCTCCTTCTCATCCTTTTCTCCTCCTCCTCTTTCTCTCTGTTCAACACAGAGCCTTGCCACAGGGCAGGATTAATATACAGCATACACCAGAATCTAGTGACTTCTCTCTTTTCCCTACTTTCAACTTTACAGTTTGGGCATTCTCCGTTTTCAATTTGGGAAAGCTGAAGGCATGATTTTTAGTACATTCTCTTTTCTTTTTTTGTTTTAGGAGAAAATATCGGGAGATACAGACCTAGGTAGCTACCATTGTGTTATCCACCTGGAAACCTTTTAAATATATTCTGTGATACAAGAGCAAATCTATATGTAATTTCATTTTTTCCTCATTCATACCAATGCAATCACACTATGCATTCTACGATGTATTTAAGTATTTTATTTATTTGGTAGAGAGATCACAAGTAGGCAGAGAGGCAGGCAGAGAGAGGGGGGGAAGCAGGCTCCCCGCTGAGCAGAGAGCCCGATGCAGGGCTTGATCCGAGGACCCTGAGATCATGACCTGAGCTGAAGGCAGAGGCTTAACCTATTGAGCCATGCAGGCGCCCCTGATGTATCCTCTTTAAAATTCTACATGTACCTTGAAAATCTTTCCATAGCAGTTTAGACCTATTTATCATATATAATGTATATGTTGCTAAAAAAATTTTTACATGGTGCTAAATGGAACAGTTGGGAGAAAACAACAACAACAATAACAACAACAAAAAAAACCACCAGAATTCAGAACAGTGTATTCAGTATCAGTGGAACTTCCAGCTGGAATACCAAAAACAATTCCCAAGGAAAAATACTAGTACAGGTAAACAAGGGAGATTATCAAATAGTGGAGCACTGTAATAAATACGTGCTCTTACCTAAAAAACTGCGAAGAGAGCTCAACAGAGGGGATGTAAGGAAGAGCTGCAGGTACTGAACTATGGGCAGGTTAGAGAAGATGACCCAACAGGACTTGTAAGTCAAAGCCTTTGGCAAAAAAAATGTGGAGTGGATTTATATCATGTATGTGTAGCACCCTGTTGCTTTCAGGGGACACTTTCTGTTGCATTCAACTGCTGGTTCTTGTTAGTACAAAATATTAAAACCCTGGGAAAATTCTTAAATCAACATATAGTCGATCTGAAAGTGATACTCATTCCTCTATTTACTAATCACATATGAACTTACTTGTATTTCATCAATAGGTTGTATTTAGTTGCATTTCACTCCCCTTTACACACAATTGAAACCTTAACTAGAATTTCAAATAAATATCTTGTGTCAGCTATTTTCAACCTCATTTATAGAAGTGACAGATATCATTAATTTCTAAGGTTCTTGTGTATACTCCAAATTATTTGTTTGGATTTTTTATTTCTGACCCTGGATTCATTTTTTTTTTTTTTTAAGATTTTATTCATTTATTTGAGAGACAGTATGAGCTAGAGAGCACAAGCAAGGGGAGCAGTAGAGAGAGAGAAGCAGGCTCTTTGCTGAGCAGGGAGCCTGATATGGGGCTTGATCCCATGACCCCGAGATCATGACCTGAGCCGAAGGCAGACTTTTTTTTTTTTAAAGATTTTATTTATTTATTTGTCAGAGAGAGAGAGGGAGAGAGAGTGAGCACAGGCAGACAGAATGGCAGGCAGAGGCAGAGGGAGAAGCAGGTTCCCTGACAAGCAAGGATCCCGATGCGGGACTCGATCCCAGGACGCTGGGATCATGACCTGAGCCGAAGGCAGCTGCTTAACCAACTGAGCCACCCAGGAGTCCCCGAAGGCAGACTCTTAACCAAGTGAGCCACCAGGCACCCCTGGATTCAGTTTTCCTATTCCATTAATGACATGCTTTCCACCTTCTTAAACTGCATGGTCATCATCTCCCCCATTTTCTTTGGTTTTATAGATTTTTTACTTTTTGTTTGAACCCAGTGACATTTTTACTGATATAAACCACCTATTGATAATGAAAGTCTCCTTAAATATTCCATGTGCAATTATTCTTATAATTTACATAACGATCAATAAAAAGGAAAACTCTTCTTTTTAAGGCTACTAACAGACATTCTGTTGAAAAGAAACAATTGAAAACCACCAAGATAAAACTCTCACTGTAACATTTTGGTTAACAATGTGAGAATGGAACAATCTAGATTTGAATTTTGGTTTTGGCCTTTACTAGGTGCGTAACTTTCAACAGGTAGCCTAAGCTTTTTGATCTTCAATTTTTACATGTATAGACTAGGCATATTAAATGTGAGTAGAGAGGTTGACAAGACTTCATAAATGCCACATTTATAAAGGCACTGCAGAGGATACATTCAATAACTTAGTTTTTTTCCTCTCTTCAAACTTTATAGGATATGTATTAGCATGACTCAACAATTAGCTAGAAAATAACCCTAATGAGATAAATGGGATAGGTTTGACACTACCTTAGGTCATTGCTAAAAAATGTACTCATTTTTAATTTTTGCTGTGTAGCGTTTAAACTTTGGAGAAAAGGAGAGCTATGTTCAAGCATGTCTACCATCTCGCAGTCAAATATAGCTGTCTTGGATGGTGATGAATGCCTTCTATTACATAGTAAAAAAGCTGAGTGTGAATATCTTATGAATGTGACACAACATTTTTTATGGAAGAATTTTATAAACCTTTCCCATGTGCTTCTGAATATACTATATATATATAACCTAGAATTCTACTGTTAATAATGTTAGCTAACCACGAACCTAAAATCATATTTAGGAAATTGGAGACAGCTGTGAAAGTCAAGGATTTCTTGAGTCAGCAACACTCTGTCACTTCATTGGATTGTTTTTCTCTTGAGACTAATATAGAGCTTAGCGATTTTGTTTAGTCAGCCTTGTGGTTCAAGGTTTCTTCTTTATCAGCACCCTTTCATATGATCCTTGAACACAGGAATAAGGATTACAGAGTACTACCTAATTTACTTTTTAAAAAGAGATTTCAATGAGATGCTGACCTTAGTCTTTTGGGCAAAGATTGAAATTTCCTACAACTTTATCGTCAGCAGTAATGGACAAACTTCAGAACCTTAAATATGTCAAACTGCTTTCACATCATTATCCATCTGTCCAAAGGATCTTTATTTTTGAATATGGATTTTGCAAGTGAACTATTTCTCAGTGCCTTCTACGAAAAGTTTCTGTACACCATAAATGATAAGAGACCATTATGTCAAAATGTTAAGCCTAAAGTTGCAAACCTGATCTTATTTATAATAAACTTCTCAGAATGGCTGGATTACCTAGTAGGGTACATGTGTCTTCATAAAATTGCAACATACATATTCAATAATGTAACTGTTCTAATGTTAACAAAACCTTTGTAATTTTAGTAATTTTTCTTAACAGCTAGCATTTTAGATTGATGTAAAATATGTACCTTTCAGTATAGTTTAGTCAAATGGTATCATTTCCCAGTATAATATGCAAATATTATGCTGGCTTTCTTGTAAATATAGGTCTTTCGATTAGACACAGATTTAATTCTATGTAAGTCAAACATTTCCTATCTCATAAGTAGGTCAGGATATGTTTGAGATACGGATTGCTAATATAAATAAGTCATCTGTATTCATCTTTCATTTGTTCAACATATGTTTTCTATGTGCTTCCTATATACCAGGCATTTTTACAGTCTATGGATATAGCAAAAGAAAATAAATGAAGAAATTTCCAACAGATGTGGAGCTTGTATTTTAAGAGTGGTGGGAGAAAAACAGTAAGTTAACACACATGCATACAAATGTGCACGTGCTTACGCAATCACTCACACACACACACACACACACACACACACACACACGCTGTAACTAAGAAAATTGGAATAGGTTAGCAATGTAGAAGACAGGAGCCTAAAAAATAGTTGCTGAACCTGGGAAATTAAGTGCGGGGTTTTGGGGCAGCCCTCTCCTAGCACACCAAGGTGCTGGCTGCCAACTCCATTTCATCCACCGGCATTTCTTCCACAAGGAGTGCCTCAGCTACGCCTGTCCCTCACCAGCCCATCCTATGGAAACAAGGATTGACACAGAGGCGTTAGTGTCTCCCAGGGGCTGGCCCTTACCAAAGCCCTGCAGTGTGGGCAGGAGGCCTTGGGCAGCAGCTGGGAGCCTCAGGAGCTGGGAGCGGCAACACTGTAAAGAAAGGAGGGGAAGAGGCCCTGGTAAGCAGGGGTCCAGAAAGGAAGCGGCGCTGGCCACAGAGTACTGCGGGAAAGCACAGACTAGCACAGCTCAGGAGCCTGCAACCGCCATCTGCTTCCGGGATTTAAAACCCGTTTGCGGAAGCCAGGATGGCATCCGTGGGACAACCGATGGAGGGGGTCTTTGAATCCCCTGTCTTAGAGCTAGGGAAACCGCTCCGGTTCTGAGGAACTAGTGCTTCTCCCTCACTGCTGGGAAGAAATCTAGGTGCTGTTTTCTGGGAAACTGTGACATGTGCCCCTGGGGGCCAAATCGAACAAAAGGAAGACGCTCCAGACCAGTGACTATAGCCTGGTGTTCTCCCTGCAGTTCCTGCTGCTGTCCTAGGATCTGTTAATCCCTTCGCAGAACTACTCTGAATGGCTCCTCTCATAGTGGTGCTTTTCGTTATCCAGGATACTGCAATTCTCTTCAACATCAGCATCCTTTTCCTCCTGTTCTCCAACACCTTCGTCTTCCAAGCTGGCCTGGGCAACCCTGTATTCCAGAAGTTCAAAGGGACCACCCTCCTCATGGCTGTGTTCTTTGTCCCCAGCATCTTCCTTCATGTCTGGGTCATGACTTGACGCTGGAAAAACTCCCAGCTTCTTTGTCAGGAGAGAGGGACTTCAAACTCTGTATTCCAGAGACTAGCAAGGCAGTTATACTGTTACTTCTGCAAATGGACAGCTGTGAGACTGGGTGATCCTCACTTCTACCAGGACTCTTTATGCCTGTACAAGTTCACCAAGATCAAAGGTGACCAATTCTTGCCACATTGGTGGATGCCTTTCCTTCCTCATAGAGGCTACCTTTGTGCCTCTGTAGGATGGGGGTTGGCTCTATGCACAGGAGACAGTTTAACTTACCCAGGACAGGCTCAGGCCACTTGTGTTGAGCAATTAAGAAGACAGATTCTCCCTTTTGCAAATTAAACTGTTTCCCAGCACAGATTTCATTACATAACGATACCTAGCACATATCGCTTCTACCTCTGTTCTAACCCCTTTCCTTCCTGCTCTCCACCTCTTTCCTCATACAAGGCTGAGGCTTTATTCTTGGGAAGCTGTCATTTTGTCTGGTACAGAAGGGGCTCCTGGTACCTGCTTTCTTTGCACCAAACACTAATTAATGACTGAAGGTTGCAAAGAGTGACATTTTAAGCTCCTGACTGACCACACCAAAGACATTTAGATTTTATACCCTAGGACACCCTCCCCCTTTTTTTACACTTTATAAATAGGAAATAAGTTGAATTTTTCCATAAAAAAAATTTGCTTATTTGAAAAAAGTGTTCATGCATAAACTAACATTAGAGTCATCTGTATATAAGTCCAATCTTTTTAAAGTGGTTTTATTTTTGATTATGTTAGCATTTAGTAACCATAGAATTATTAGAGTACAAATGTTAATAGACTAGATGTATATATTGATGAATATATATAAAAGTATATCCTCTTGAATTTAACTGGCCTACATTTTATATATTTGTATATAATTTTGTATGATTTTTAAGAAATATCAAAAGTATGTGTACACACACATAAGCACATGTGTGAACATTCGCATGCACATGTGTGTGTTGTATGGACAGAAGGTATACCCTAGTGTGTTCATCTGGTTTCTCAAAACAAAGCTTGGGTATAAATCTGAGCTCCTGATAGACCCTTCTTTGCAATCCTTTTTCTCTTATCCATATAACATTTGTTCTGTGACTATGACCTTGGCACATTTATCAGATACTGTTTCTTACACAGTATTCCATTCACCCATCAAGCACCTGCCAAATAAAACTAGATCAAATTAAATTAATTCATGGTAATTTTATTTTTATTAATATATTACTATGTTGGGGGAGCTTGGGTAACAGAGTAAATTGGTTTTGACAAAAGGTTTGAAAAATGCACTTTAACTCAAATGAAAAATATTTTACTGCTGATATTTCATATATGTGGCCTGTAAATCCAGGAGTATTTTATATATAGAAGCCTTCTCATTTTTTTCTCCCAGTAAAGTTAACCATGATATTTAGATGTCATGCATATTACATACATACAATATGTACATACATATTATGTGACAGCAGGAATTTTTGTATGATTAATATGCAACATACACATACACACACACACACACACACACACACACACACACACACAACACACCCAAGAAATAACAGCACTAAAAACCTAAGAACTAGCTTTCAGGTTTTCCTAACCTGAGATTTACCTCCTTGCAATTTTAGGGATCATGAAACTGCCTTACAGAAGGTACTGGCATTTTTTTTTTTTTTTTTTTTAAGATTCATTTATGTATTTTAGAGACAGAGAGTAGAGCGGGCAAGCACACAGAGAGAGAGGTAGAAGAGAAGCAGACTTCCCACTGAACAGGGAGCCTGAGGCAGGATGCAGGGCTTGGTCCCAGGACCCTGAGGTCATGACCTGAGTGGAAGGCAGTCACTTAACTGACTGAGCCACCCGGCTGCCCTGATACTGGCTTTAAAAGTCTAGATAAATGGTCTGGAGTTCAACCAGATTCGTGTTTAAAAGTAAAATTCTAAATGCTGCTACATGCAGATAATAATTTCAAATAAACCTAACAATTGTAATTTTTATAGGTGTCACTATCATTGGGCCATATAGACAAAAGTGTAGGTTTCTAGGAATATTTCTACCAAAAATATAATGCTACGAAGATGGGTAGAAAATATTTAACAGAATTGCTCTAATACTTTTTGAAAAAAAAAAAAAAAAAAAAAACAAATGAAGTTCACTTGTCTGGCACACACATTTCATTAATTTATATAAAACACTGTGTGCCCCGCTACACTTTTTTTAAAACAAAATTTTAGATGGTGCATATACTCAGAAAATAGCCCAAATCATTCTTTGTTGACAGAGAAAAGTTTTAAGTTTAAGTTACTGCCTACTATTAAACTAGATTTAAATTTGAAATACCAGTACATTACTTCTTTCTCCATGAGCACCCTAGGAGACCTATTTTACATTTTTATGTTTTATAGATACAGGTTGAAAACCTCTTTCCAAATTCAGCTATACACAGTATTGAAATTGGTGTTTATAATTCTCATTCAAGGGGTTTATGCTTTTCCCTGTTCCTTCATTAAAATATCTATTGTTCTGTGCAGGCTTAAAAATCTTTATTGATGGAAATTGATACTTTTCCAACTCGAACTTTCCATTCACTCTCTTACTGTAGAGATGCACAAAGAATGATACATGTTGATGTTGACCGTATCCTATTTGTGCATTAATCAGTTTAGCCACCTATGATAAAACAAATCCACATTGAGATAAATTACATATAAAAGCATTCCAGTACTTCATGAATGCATTGTTACATCACCTTGAGAGACAATGTGGTGAGAAAGGAGCTGAAATGATTACCACTTCATTTCACCTCCTTGTTTGATTTACACTTAAATAAAAAACATTTTTTACTACTACCAGTATGGCTATTTTTATTTAAGCAGAGTTAAGATATGAATCTTCTAACTATAAAATGTAGATCAGTAAATCAAGGATTTAATATGTCTACTGGCCTCAGGTTGCAATGCAGTTTGTAGTGCACCTGTCAGAGATGCACACCATGTTGGATCATAACACTATGATTCATATTTGATTAAATCGGGCACTATGTTATCATCAGACGTTTTACATATTATATGGATTGGGAGCTTAAGAATCATTTTTTAGCATAAAGAATATTCACTATAACATTTTATGAACGCTACACAGATCATTTCACTAGGAGAGCAGTAAAATAGGTCTGTGCCCGATGAAGCGGAGTATGCCATATTTTATGGAGAATCTTAGAAGGATTCTTTCTTGGAACTGATAATCATTATTCCAAAACGAATTACATTTGAATGTATTTTCAAAAAGAGATTTCACCATATTCTTCTACATTTCTAGAAAATACGCAAGGTAAATATTGATGCTAACCCTTTATCAAATATGTCACTTGCAGGTATCTTATCCTATTCTGTAATTTGCCTTTAGTTTGTTGTTTCCTTCACTGTGAAGAAGCTTTTGTTTTGATGAAGTACTTGATAACAACATGCAAAATAATGAAACTGGACCATTTTCTTATACCATACACAAAAATAAATTCAAAGTGTGCTGAAGACCTAAATGTCAGACATAAAAGCACAAGAGAATTATTGAAGTACTCTAGGAGAACTCGGGAAGTAAACTCTGACATTGGCTATAGCAACTTCTTTCTAGATAGGTCTCCTGAGGCAAGGGAAACAGAAGTAAAAATAAAACAATGGGACTTCACCAAAATAAGTTGTCTTTGGATTATTAATCAACTATCTTTTCTAAAGTATGGCCTGGCTCCCTCTTTTAAGATTGACAGGCTTTTTTACTGGTCAAGCAGACATACCCAAATGTCCTTTATATGTTTGTTGTTTTTTGGTGATTGTCCCATTTTTCATTTGCACAGTGTATAATCAGAATAATTCTATTAATATGTATTTGGCAAGATACAAGAATTGTCCACTCAGTGACCTCCTATAAGATGAGTCATTCTCATTTTTACTCAATAGCAGGAGTGAATGTTTATATGAAGTGGCCCCAAACTTATCTACTCTATTTTTTTTAGTGTTTGTTAGACTTAGTTGGGAAGACTTATTGCCTGATTCCTTAGAAAACAAACCTGTAATTTTCAGTATACATGTTACCTGGTCTTTTCCTTTTTCTTCTTCCATTTCCAATAATTTGCTCAAGGAAACTATAATTTTGGGGATGCAGTTAGTCATCCGCCCCCCCACAGTGGGTATTTTAGTACACATACTAATATACTGATTTTCATAGTAACTTCAAGTACAATTAATTTAAGACCAGATCTCCCAGTGCCATTTTAAAATGGTACCAGGCTAGTAAAGAATCACTAAAGAATGTCACTTAAGATTCAGTAATTATTTCAAGACAAGTAATACTCAAAATCATAGTTATTTTATGGCGTTAGAAAACAGACATGGGACTATGAATCCAGTGAATACAAAAAAGGAACAAGTCCCCTGCTAGATGAGATCCACGGTGGATTACACCTTTATTTTTTTTAATTTTTATTTATTTATTTGACAGATCACAAGTAGGCAGAGAGGCAGGCAGAGAGAGGAAGGGAAGCAGGCTCCCTTCTGAGCAGAAAGTCCAATGTGGGGCTTGATCCCAGGACCCTGAAATCATGACCTGAGCTGAAGGCAGAGGCTTTAACCCACTGTGCCACCCAGGTGCCCCTGGATTACACCTTTAACAGAGAAGTGAAAGGAGGAAGAAACCTCCCTAAATGCTGTTAAGAGGAAGACAGCTAAAATTTTAAACATGGGAAATGACTGTCTATTCCTGGAGTTGAGGCAGGAGAAGTAAGGGTCCCTTGTTGCCAAGGGACAGCAAGGGGCTTGGCAGAGTAAGGACGTATGTAGAGGAACAGGAGAAAGTTAACAGGTGGCCGAGCCTTGCGCAATGCATCAGGCCTTCCACCCTTCAATCCCAGACAAGTAACTTGGCAAATGAAACAGTCTCATTTTTATCATTTTTTTTAATACAAAGTATCCCACATTTAATGAAATATTAAGAAATGTGAAAACATATTACTATCATAATAATGCTATCAGGCCCAGAAATGTCCAGCTGTTGGAATCATCAGAAACGGATTAAGGTAATTATGATTAACATGTTCAATAATTTAGAGAAGTGAGCAACATGAGGGAATAAATAATGCTTTTCAATAAAAGAATTTTTTTTGGAAATTTTCAAAAGCACTGAATGGAAATGCTACAATAAAAAAAAAAACTCACATTAGGCTTCAAGATTTATTTTTGGCAGCTTTCAAGAGAGCTGTAAATAGCAGATAAAGGATCAATGAATACATACATTTCAGACAAAATGTGGAAGAATTTCTCTCTAGCAGACCTGCTAAGTAAAGTCTGTTAAGAGAATTTCTTTATACTGAAGAGAAAGTATAGAAAACTAATTCTGAAGAGATAGCAATGCCTGGATGAATAAATATATGGTAAATATAACAATCTCAAAAAAACAAAACTAGCAAATTAGTAGTTTTAAATTAGTAGTTTTAAATTTAGTAGTTTAAATTACTACTAAATTTAGTAGTAGTAGTCATAAATTAGTAGTTGGCCTCCTTAATATTCTTCCTCTAGTCTTTAATTAGGCAAAGAAAATTGGTAAATATATAGAAGATTGGAAGAACTGTACTAAACATTTTGACTTAATTAATATTGTATAATATCACACCCAATATTGATAAAATACACATTTCTCTCAAATGTACTGGAAATACTCAATGATAAAAGCTGATCCACAAAACAGGTCACATTTTGTTAGAAGAGAATTTGTATAGAATTTGTTCTGTACTATAGTGGTAACCAATTCTAAGTCACTAAGTAGATAGATCTAGAAAATCTCCACATGCTTAAAGATTATACAATCCCTTTATAATATATCATGGGTCTAAAAATTAAAAAAAAACCTCAAAAATAATTGATGAAAACACAACTTATAAAAGTTGTCTAATCAGTGCTTTAAGTTATAGCATTAAATGCAATAAAGAAAAAGGAAAGAGGAGTCAAACCTATGATATAAACTTCCACATTAGTTGAGGGATGCTTGGCTGGCTCAGTGGGTGGAGCATATTACTCTTAATGTGAAATCAAATCCCACATTGGGTATTGAGATTACTTAAAAACAAAACGAACAAAACAACAATACTTTAAAAAGCCAGTTGAACAAAATAATCTCAGAGTAAGTCAAAGTTGTCAACATTAAAAAAAAACCTTTCTACATATTTCATTTATTCCATTAAAATTAAAGGATTAAATATTATATGCTAACTGCAAAAGATGTGGCAAATGCACTTGACAAAATACAACATACGTTCATGATAAAATTGTTCAGTGAATTAAGAATACTAGTAAATTTTCTCAACTTCATAAATTTCAAAACCAAAATTCAAACCAAAACCTATAGCTGATACCATCATTAATGCTGAAATAAAGACCACCTTACCCATGATCAAGACCAAGACAAGATGTTTCAGTCTTACCAGGGAAATTAAACAGTGATCGAAGACCATGCAGCTAGTTCAGTAAGTCCATCGTCCTAAAGTCAAATTATACCTCAAAATAATATTTTAATTGCTAAGAAAATATGAATCCGAATGGTATTTTGAAAATAAGATATTACAAAGACCAAATAACAGTCACCACAATAAACCATGTAAGGAACAATAATTTAAGGCTCTTATTCTTGTGTTTTCCATATATATAGAAAAATACACACACACACACATATTTCAAACTCTTGACAATATCAATATTATCTGAGGTTTTCCAAAATTAACTGTAGCAGCTGATCTCCATTTTCAGTGCACACACTCTACCTCAGGAAACTATGGTACATTTGTGGGGTTTCTAATTCATTTGTAATACTTTCTTAGAACTTTCAGAATCACTGAAGAGAGGTGATTTCATAGTCTTGACTTCAAAGAGGACCATAAAAACAGTTCTTGACCCATTTATTAAATAAAGTATGTTGTACTCTTAAGAATCACTTAAGAAATCTCAGTGGGTTAAATAATATATTTAAAACTGTAATACTTGGAGAAAATAAGGAAACAATTTAACTCACAATGAAATTAAGTTTGGGATATTATATAGATTTATAAATTACAGCTTTATATAAGACAATCAGATGGTAATCGGTAGCACATAAACATGAAACCTTCCTTATAAAGAGTTAGTAGCACTGTCATCTTTTAGTCACATAAAGCAAGTATTTTCCTGTTACATCTTTAACTTATAATAATTATTTGTTTCCATGCCTCCTTTCATATTCTTTTGTCCACTCCCAAGGGAAACTCATAGGGCACTGTTATCCTACTCGACCTCAGAGCTGAATACAGTTCCTAGCACAATATAGGAGTTTTGAATTTAATTTAGTTTTAAAGATAAAGTAGTCAGCCCTAAATTCTAGAGAGCAGAACAAGACTCATAGGATCAAAGGTAAAAACATGGACCAACTAGAAAAGCCAACACACAGGAGGATTTGGACATCATTGTGTTTAAAACAAAACAAAATAAGACTCTGAAAAACAGTTTGTAGTAGTCAATTACACAAAACAAAACTAAACAAAAAACAGTTTGTTCAGCGCAGTGAAATATTTCAGTAGTTAAAACAATAAAACTTTATTGTCACCTTTCATGTGACAATCTACTTACATACACATGAGTCCATTATGCATTCTGAAGAAAAATTTGGAAAAAAATTTACTTGAATATCTGTATAAATGTCTATTTCTGCTGTTGAAAGCATGCTCATTACTGAGAAAGCATGATCATTCTGAGATTGCATGGAGTAAACCCTCAGGGGTTACTCAGTCTTCAGGTGAACGATTACATTTTGGATTATAGGGAATACAAATTTCCTCCTTAGAATGGAGCAATGGTATAGTAACTTGTAAACGGATTTAAGTAGCAATGGTGCAGCACTGAAGATTTACTTAAACTTTGAGGTATGGATCAACATTTTTTGAAACTAACAGGCAATACATTGCCTCTTAAATTCTACCAAACCTTAATTTTGTTATTCCTAACCAGAAATATCAGTATTCAAAGCATAGACTGCACATTTCCAAAATTTGACATTAATTAGGCTGAAGACATTTTTTCACTGACAGTTTTGAACTTTTTGGATAACCATGAAATTAAATTTCATGACTATAAAGCAGAGTGAAATTATTTCCTTTTCAGAGAATCAATGAATTTTATAATTTCCTTCAAAAGTTTTTATTAATAATACCAACTGTCCATGTACCAACGTTTACTAAAAGCATTCTATAATGTAAGAACTCTGAGGCCAGAACTGTATTTTTATTTTTGTCTGACAGATACATATGTATTATACTAATATGTAATATCCAAAAAAGTCAATATAGAACACAAGAAGCACTATTCATTTACTTCTCCTTAATCAGAAGAAAATTCTCATACGTAGAAATAAATATAAATTAAGTTTAGCCTCTCCATAGATTAGTACCATTTTAACAAAATTAACCAAAAATTTTGGTAAAAAAGGTGAAAGTTAAGTTTATTTGGTCACTTAATGAATTAAAAATTTCAAATATCTACCATTTGTTCTTAAAGTCATGGTGAATGTGTTGAAAGAAAAAAAAAAGGTTTTGTCCTCAAAAAGATTGCAATCTATATAAGGACATCAGTGGATATGTAAATCCTGGAGGTGAAAACAAATGAAAATAAAATCAAGTGTCAGAATGTGTGGTGCAGAGCAGAAGGAAACGCTAGTATTTCTTTTGTATCTTAAATGTCACTTATGATACAAATCAGGAAGCCAGATGCAGTGATATTTTCTAAAAATCAAGGTGCTCTATGTGCTTTTTATGACCACATATATAGTCTGGTTTCTGAATGATTTATAGTCTTCTCAAACCAATGAAGAAGTTAATAATAACTATTTCTTTGAAGAATGTTTTAATTTCTTGTATTGCTATTTAAGTGACTAATATAAGTATAAAGCAGGTAAAATTACATAGTTAATGCATAATACATTTCAAAATAAGTTAGTATAATAAAAAATACTAGCTGTATTATCAGAAGACGTAGGTCTTTCCTCATTGTTCCGAGTAACTAGAAAATTACCTCTGTAAACCTCAGTTTTCTAGACTCTAAAATTTTGAGTCTAGAAATTTGGTCTAACTCACAACAGTATGCAGATCAGATGTCCCCAGTGTGATAGCACTTTCTAATGACAGAAAATGCACAATATACATAAAATATTGGGAAGGTTAGAAATCTTGTAGAGAAATAATGGTTTTAATGATTCTTTGTTCCTCATCCTGTACTACACAGTTTATTTTCTGCTGCAAAACCCAACCAAATTCTCCATGAATTACAAAAATAACATTTATTTTTAATTCATGTTATGTGAAGTCTGCCAGATGGTTGTAGCTCAGATAGTTGGTTCAATTTTCTAGGCTCTGTTAATTTGACTAGTTTATAGGAAATTTGAAATGGGATGCCCATATGAAAATATTCCCTAAGAACTAAATTAATGCATGTATATTAGCAATTAATTTTATAAACATGCTTCCTTTTATGTTCTTTGCCCAAGACAGCACTGTAAGTAGCAAAATGTTATTCATTGCCCTTTTCAAACTAATCTATTATGATTTTATAAAGAAAGTCACAACCTTTCATGCTGATTGTTCTAGAAAATCTGTGTTTTGTTTCTTTCAATGAGTCCCTGATTACCAACAGTTCGACTCCTTTTTGAATTCAACTTCTTATAATCATCAATTAGTGAAATTAGTAACATAGATCTTGCAGTATTAACATTCTGTCTCAAACTTGTTCTCCCAAAGCAACTTCACTAGGTTTATTTTCTACCTCCTGCTTTAACCAGGATAACACTTTTAGTTTTGTCAAAGCAAACTACAGACCACTACTTTTTCAGTCTTCTTTAACAGTAAAATTTATAAGCCTCTCGTCAGGTTATCAAAGGGGGGAAAATTACAAGAGAAGACACAAATTACAAATATCAGATGTTGAAGAGTGTCCATCACTACTGATCCCATGAACATTGCAACATTAGTAAATGAATATTATTAACAACTCTATGCCCACAAATTTGGTAACTTGAAATAGAACATTCCCTCAAAGTCATTATCTAAAGAAACTCACACAAGATGTATAATCTGAGCAGATATCTATTAAAACAACCAATTCAGTGATTAACAACCTTCCAAAATGAAATTGCCTGTTGCAGGTGGTTTCACTAGTGAATTCTGACAAATGTTTCAATAATAATGATACCAGTTCTCTATAATCTACCCAAA
Source organism: Enhydra lutris kenyoni (assembly GCF_002288905.1). Classification (NCBI taxonomy): domain Eukaryota; kingdom Metazoa; phylum Chordata; class Mammalia; order Carnivora; family Mustelidae; genus Enhydra; species Enhydra lutris. The sequence continues at coordinate 14,917,958 of NW_019154124.1, read as the reverse complement.
AAATAGCTAGCAAATACTTCCTAACTCATTCTATGAGGTCAGTATTACTCAAATAACAAAATTGGATGGCAACCTGAAAAAACAAAAACTACAAACCAAGATGTTTTATAAAAACAGATATGAAAACCTACAACAAAACATTACTAAATAAAATTCAACCCTGTATATAAATAATTATATACCATAAAAATGTTGAATGGATTCCACATGTATAAGGCTGTATCAACATTTAAAAACTAATTCTAATCCATCATATGTTAAACATGAAAAATTTTACTGATACACAAGAATTATTTGAAAAATGCAATACTATTAATGATTTAAAAAAAAAAAAACAACCAAAAACCTTCTGACTAGAAATAGAGGGGAAAGTAATCCAGTTGATTTAAAATAAAACTAATGTCTTATTTAACTTTCCCCCTAAGATCATCAACAAGACAAGGCTATCTTCTTTCACTACTCTTACTAGGCACTGTACTGGAAGTCCTAGCTAATGTAGTAAGAAAAAAAAGCATATAAAACATATGCAAGTTGAGAAGATAGAAAAAATAAAGGGCAAATAAAAGCACATGAGAAGCTGCTCAGTATCTTACGTCATTAGGGAATTGCAAATTAAAACAAGACACCTCTGTGCATCTAGAATGATTAAAACCCAAAACACTGACAACACCAAATACTGATGAGAATGTGGAGCAAAAGAAACTCATTCTTTGCTTGCAGGAAAGAAAATGGTCAAACCACTTAACATTTCTATTACAGTTTGGAAGTGTGTTGCAAAGTTCATCACAGTCATATCACATGATCCGTCAGTTACCCTTGTATTTACTCAAAGGAATTGAAAACTTATGTTCACACAAAAAGTGCACAAAAAGGTGTATCACTTCATTCATAATTGTAAAATATGGGAAACAACCAAAATATCACACAATAGGTTAACAGATAAATTGGTACATCTTAACAACAGAATATTCAGCAATAAAAAGAAACTATCAAGTTTTGAAAAAACAGGAAGAAACCGTATTTGTTACCAACAAGCCTGTCCAGAAAAACTCCATCTAGTATCATTCCAACTAAATGAAATTCTTAAAAGACAAATATATGGAGATAGTAAAAAGTAAGTGGTTGCTGGGGATTAAGGGTAAGAATGAAGGATAAGTAGATAGAGCACAGGAAATTACAGGGCAGTGAAAATATTCTGTAGCACATAGTAATGAAATATATACATGATACTATGCATTTATCAAAACTTGCAGCATATACAACACAAAGAGTGAACTGTAACATAAACTATGTACCTTAGGAAAGGATAGCATATCAGTAATGATTCAATTTTAACAAACATATCACACTAATTCAGGAAATTACTAACATAGGAAACTAAATATTAAGGGAACTAGATGTGGAGGAAGAGGATATACAGCAAATCAGTTTCTGCTTCATTTTTCTATAACCCAAACTAGTCTAAAATAGAATCTATTAGTTTAAAAAAAAAAAACCGTGATTTCCAGTACCAGGTCCACATGTAAGGGACTTGGAAATTCTTGCTAAATTATAACAAATAAAGACAATAAGCAGACTGAAGAATCAGTAACTCTTCATGGATCTCTAAGAGAAGACAGGACACAGGGAAAACAAACCAATTGCCCCCAACACTGGAGAGACAAACACAGGAAGACACGGGAGTTACGACTTACCGAAGTGGAGACTCTAGCAGACGCCACCACTGAAGGAGAATGGGGGTAGGAAAACCCCAAGAGTAGTTGCTGAGCTCCTAGAGGCTGGACACAAACAATTCTGAGAGTTAAATACTCCTGGGCAGAAGAGTCAGAAAATGGCCCCCACAAGATTTATCTCCAGGAGCCTGACCAGGTTCCCTCAATAAGTAATGGAGAAAACTTCCCCCTTTCAAGCAGGGGGAGGGGGAATACTTGAAGTTGGCAAATGTTGATAATTACTGAGGGTGACGTGCTCAGTATTTTGGAGCTTATTATACTATTCCTTCTACTTTAGTGAATGTTTGAAATTTTCCACAGTGATAAAAACAATGATAGAAAGCTTGTATGTATATATGAAAGTAAAGGAACTAACCAGAGCAAAGTGCTGTCTCCTTAACAAAGCCTGCCCTCAAGGGAAACGATTTAACCAGAATCTAACCTGCTGGGGTGTTACGAGATCCAGCTGACCTGCTAAAAAAAAAAAAAAAAAAAAGCAAGTCCAGCCAGTCTAACTTTCCACAGGAAAGCAGGGAAATAGCCAAGTATAGACCATTCTAGCCATCTTGTACCACCTAAGGGAAAGGAAAAAAAACAAACATAACAACAACAACAAAAACTGAGAAATTCTTATGAAGTTCATAGCTCAAAAGAGGCATACATGAACTAAAAAACTAAGTTTCATGAGGCTTAATCATAGGACTATAGAATGCTTCCCTCTCCTCACACCTCACACCTCATTCCCTCTCCTGCAACTTCAAAGGTCTATTAATAGCTGTTTCACTTACCCAGTACATCTGTCTGGCCATCAAGAAAAAAATGAAACATACCAAAAGGGCAAAGAACACAATCTGAAGAGAAGAGAACGAGCGTCAGAAACAGACATGGGAAGGATATTGGAATTATCAGACCAGGAATTGAAAACAACTGCAATCAATATTCTAAGGGTTATAATAGGTGGAGCAGCTAGCGTGCAAGAATATATGAGCCATGTGAGCAGAGAAATGGAAATCCTAAGAACCCAAAAGTAATGTTAGAGACAGAACCCACTGTGACAGAAATGAATAACACCTTTGATGGGCTTGTTAGGAGACTGGGCACAGCTGAGGGAAAAAAAAACTCTGCCCTTGAAAATACCTCAATAGGAGCCTGCAAACCTGGGGGGGGAAACAACTCAAAACAGACACAATACAATCAGTAGCATAGCATCAATGTAGCTCGGGATTTCCTACTAATAAGTTCTCTAACCTCCAAAAATTTGATGAAAAATTGTCCTCAACATACACACAGGAAAGGAAAGCTCTTCAGTTTGTTAATTTCCAAGATGTTTTATTTGTTTTATTAAAACTGAATACCGAGGGGCGCCTGGGTGGCTCAGTGGATTGAAGCCTCTGCCTTTGGCTCAGGTCATGATCTTAAGGTCCTGGGATAGAGCCCCACATTGGGCTCTCTGCTCAGCAGGGAGCCTGCTTCCCTTCCTCGCTCTCTACCTGCCTCTCTGCCTGCTTGTGATCTCTGTCAAATAAATAGAATCTTAAAAACAAAAACAAACAAAAAAAACCTGAATACCGAGATGCTACAGATTCAAACATAAAATAATCTTTCTTTTCTTGAAGATAGTGGTAAATTACAAAAAAAGAAAAAAAAAAAGAAAGACAACAGAAACTATTGGCAAATGGTGCATATTTACTACATAGTAACTTCATATTTTCATTGGAACTAAAATTTTGGACAACCATAAAAAGTGTGTGTGTGTGTATATAATATATATATAAAATATATATAATATAATATATACTATATAATATATACACATATATTATATATACATATAAATATATAATATTTATATATATAAAAAGTGTGTGTGTGTGTATATATATATATATATATATATATTTGCATTTGTGTATGTGTGTGGATTTTGTTTTGTTTTTTTAAAGATTTTATTTATATGACAGAGAGAGAGACAGCAGGAGAGGAAATACAAACCGGAGGAGTGGGAGAGGGAGAAGCAGGCCTCCTGCTGAGCAGGGAGCCCAACGCAGGGCTCTATCCCAAAACCCTGGGATCGTGACCTGAGCAGAAGACAGCCGCTTAATCAACTGAGCTATCCAAGCACCCCTGTGTGTGGTTCTCTGTTGGTAGATAAAACATACTGATTTACTGGTTATGTTCAAAGGATGGGAAAATAACTGAAGAGTTTGGAATTGGGAAGAGATATTTATAGTTCAAATTGAAAAATAACTATAAAAGAAATTTTCATAGAAAAATATAAAATGTCAGTATATTAAAATGATCTGTTCAAAAGAAGAGAATATTAGAATGGAATGAAAGAGAAAACCTATCGTATACAGAATATAATAAATATATTTAAGGCAAAAATATTTTCAAAATTTTAAAATCAAAGGAATGTAAAAATATATATTAACCAAATGAAAGGTGAATGGGGGAGACATTTGTTTACATAAGGCAAAATAGAATTAAGACATAAACCTTGATATTCAGTACTGCTTAATATTAACTGCAAAGAGAGGTTTGACCAAATTATATAGTATGTAAATTATAACTCAATAAAACTTTTTTTTTTAAGATTTTATTTATTTGACAGAGATCACAAGTAGGCAGAGAGGCAGGCAGAGAGAGAGGGGAAGCAGGCTCCCTGCTGAGCAGAGAGCCTGATGTGGGGCTAGATCCCAGGACCCTGAGACCATGACTGGAGCTGAAGGTAGAGGCTTTATCCACTGAGCCACCCAGGCCCCCAATAAAACTGTTTTTAAAAAAAAGGTTTCTTTTTGGCATGACCATTAAAGGTAGCAAAGAAGAGCATTATCTGACAACCAACCACAGGCTGGCAATTGAAAGCCTGCATTGATGTATCACATAGTTTCCATTTATGCTCCCCATTCTTCTTTTTTTCTTTTTTAAGATGTTACTGATTTATTTTAGAAAGAGAGAGCACACCAGTGGGGACAGGAGCGGTGGAAGAAGGGGAGAGAAAATCCCAAACAGATTCCAAGCTGAGTGTGGAGCCTGACTCAGGGCTCCATCCCAAGACTCTGAGATCATGACCAGAGCCAAAATCTGGAGTCACATGCTTATTAACCCACTGAGCCACCAGGGTGCCCCCACTCCATTCTTCTTAAACATCATGGGACTTATATTTATCCAACTTAGGTTAAATGGGGAAGGATTTATGGTGCCTCTGAAGAGAGGCAGCCACCTGAGCTGGGATTCATTAGCATTGTGATCTGGTGATTAGGTGTCAACAGTAAGAACAACAGTGCCAGTTTCATTCTGATTTTCATCCTGTTCTTTATCCACCACCTGAACAGTTGACTCACCTAAACCACTTTTTTTTCCATTTCTCTCATTATTATTTTCATTTTTCTGTTAGCCTTCTTCGTTCTTTGGAATGGCTTCTCATTATTAAAGCAGTACATGGCAGATATGGTGGCAAGAGGGTTTTTTCCTATGTGCTTTATCACCCTCTGAACATGAGGTTGAAACAAGGTGGCCCAGGCAGAAGGAACTGCCTGTATCACAAGGTATATGGTTGTTTGGACCAGAGGCACATCATTTTGGCTGGGTCTTCGTTTGTCATCATAAAGCCAATCTCACCTTGCTTGTTACATGTAACATTTTAAGGGCTTCCAGGGATATTTCATTATTTAAAGAAGGTAAGACAATCAAGTGGTAAGATTTTCAGCATAAACTTGCTCAATTCATGACTTCATTCATTCCAAATTGGTCAATTCAATTATGTCTGAATGCTGGAGGATTTTCCGTGTGTTAATTCTGTTGGGACGCAGCCTGAACAGTCCATTCTTTTCAATTATGTATACCATGAAATTGTAAGCCTCCCAATCATTTAACTAACAAATCTGAGAGAATGAAGATTTATCAGGGAGTTGCTAATATTTTCAAAGTGTCACACTCCTATGAACTATATTCACAGGCTTCTGTGGTCACCTCTCTCCTGTGTCATATGCCTGGGAGTATGGCTAGTGACTGATGACCATATCTGAATAAAATCACAACTGATTACGGTATTTCTCAAATTCCCAACAGAACCTTCCTTGTACAATAACACTTTTTTTCAATTGTCTCTTTTACCTACTATGATTGACTCTTTTCTTATGTTTTCAGCAATTCTACTTCGGCTAAAAATCAATTAAGTACTAACCCAGTTATAATCCTTCTCTGTCTCCTCCTCTCAGTCGGCCTTTCCTTACGAATTTATTTTGCCAACTCAACAGGAGTCAAAACTTTTCACTCATAAATAATAAACAAGCAAACAAACCTCTACCACAGAAGTTTTGCTGCTTTTTACTGAGAGTGGGTCAGCAGCTGTCCTGGCATTGAAATGAGCTCTTTCCTTTTCTTTTTCCCTTGTCCTTGCCAAACCGTAAAGTACACTTGCCATATTGAGTTGTAGGTCTGAAAAGTCAATCCTTCCTCTTCACGATGTCAGTGTGTAAGATCTACTATGATTAAATACCGGTCGTGGTCTTGGGTTCCGTTTCATAATCATACTCATAAAGCACAAGTTCATTAACTTTCATGAAGGTTAAAGATCAGGGAACAACATGCACAGTGGCCAAAGAGCAATTGTCTCTTGGCTCTCAGAACCAGCTTCTGAATATTCCCTAAATTCTGTGTTAAGATTATGGCTTAGATTTGAAATTGAATTTTTTTTTTTAGATTTGTATTTATTTATTTGTGTGTGTGTGTGTGTGTGAGAGAGAGAGAGAGAGAGAGAGAGTGAGAGCGCACAAGCCAGGGGAGAGGGAGAGGAAAATGGAAAAGCAGACTCCCTGCTCAGCAGGGAGCCTGACTAAGGGCTCGATTCCAGGACCCTGGTATCATTACCTGAGCCGAAGGCATATTCTTTTTTTTTTTTTTTTTTTTAAGATTTTATTTATTTATTTGAGGGAGAATGAGTGAGAGAGAGCATGAGAGAGGAGAAGGTCAGAGGGAGAAGCAGACTCCCCAAGGAGCTGGGAGCCCGATGCGGGACTCGATCCTGGAAGTCCGGGATCATGACCTGAGCCGAAGGCAGTTGCTCAACCAACTGAGCCACCCAGGCGCCCCCGAAGGCATATTCTTAACAGACTAAGCTACCCAGGCATCCCTGATATTGGATTAAGTAACATGGAGGCTGACTGGTTACTTTGACAAGAGTTATAGTGTTACCGTGGAGTGAAAATCTGATTAGAGGGGGTTAATGAGAAATAGAGGAGGCATTCTAGGCAGACTATAGATAACAGTCTCAATGAGATGTACAACAGAAGAATGGGCAGGGACTTGAAGCAAAGGTCAAGTCAGAAACCGCTTTGAAATGGAAGCATTTGCTGATGGGAATAAACCAGTAGGGAAGGAAAAGTAAAACAGGCAGAAGGAAGAGGGAAGCATCACTAGAATGATGTACTCATGTAGGCAAGAAGTGAGTACTGCACATTGCTGGAGTACTCGGAATATTTCCAGACTCTTCTCGTGTGTCATTACGTGATTTACTGCCGTTTCAGGCTTCAGAAGAGATAAATATATGCTAGCAACTCTTTGTTTCATTGCTAATATTTTTGGTTCCTTTTTGAACATTTAGTATTATAATTTCTTATTGAAATGTTCTAGGGTGAATTTTAATTCACAGAAGTGAGGAAATCTACTAATCGTCTCCCTATTCCATTGTACTATGAAGAAATGTTTCCCAAGATTTTAATTGCTCAGAGAAAACTAACAAAATCTAAAATTGGTGCAAAGGATCCACGCATAGCTGAGATTTTCTAGGACTTTATGCAGGAAAAAAAATTGTAGCTCACATAACTGTGGCACTGTAATCAGTGATTTCTGCTGAACTCTTTGCAGAGCATTCACTGGGATTCCAGGTGTGTTTAATATGCAGGAGACGGATCCAATCAGACAAAGCAGAGGAAGGCTTTGCAAAGAGGAGCAATGTCTTCTTTGTCCTGGTGTGTGGTCCCCACTATAGTGATTGTATTGATAGAGTTTTATTTCTCCCATTTGTTCTTGCCTTTGTTGTTGATGACATTAATATATTTTTAGGAGCCAAGCATCCAGGGATAACCAGAGAGATGTAGCTCATATCATGCATTACTAGGATGACAGCAGAGATAGTATTAGCTGAAAATCTGCTCTCTCACTACAAGACCAGTCAGAAAAACAACGTGGAAGCCATTCTTTTCCTTTTCTATTATTTGCTTACCAGCAGTCTTGTTCTTGCCTCTAATCAGATTTCTTGAAGTCCAAAGCTATTTAAACATAGCCATATTTCTTATCTTGGACACTCAAATTTGGCCTCTTTGTTTTTAAGCCCTTATATGGGAGTAAATAAACGAATAAGAGTTTTATTGATTTTAAGTTAGAGCATAAGCAATCTGGCCCCAGCTACCAGCATCTAGTATTAAAGGGAAGGATTTGACTCCAGCATTATGTTCTTTCGCTTTCCCATCACCGAGCATAGATTTGGCTGCAAATGGCTACAGCAACGTGCATGTGACCCAATTTGAAATAAACCTTTAAAGCAACTTTGACTCCTCAGCACTCTTGTGTTCCCAGTGATTTAACAATAATGCTTTCCAACCAACATGTTATTTTTCTCTCATATTAACAAAATCCCTAATCTTATTCCAATACGGGTTTACCATCTTTTTGAGATTACAACCTTGTTTTCCAAACAAAAATGGAATAAACCACGGTCGGAGATGTATCTCTCAAAAGGAAATTCTACCAAAATGGAATGTTCCATAATTCATATGATTAGTACGGTTTTGCCATTTCATTTCTGTGTGGCTTGTTTTACAGATGATAGCGTGAGGGCCAGGCAGGCTAATTAATCTCAGGGCACATAGGTTATGTGGCATGCTGTCCTATTAGTGCTTCCACACAGCTGCCAGGAAAAGGCAGCATGACCAAAAAAATGCCACGGGACGTGAGGTCTTCTAAATAACCCCACTGTAATTTTTCAAATTGCTGCCCAATGTCTTCTTCAGAACAGCAGCAAATGTCAATGAAGACTCAGGTATCTGTTCAGGCTAGAATCACTGTTGTTCAAATAGCAAGAGAAAAACAGACCAGATGCTCTCTGGTGTTGAAGAGAGAGGAAGAAAGAAGCACCCCAGGTTATACCTATTATTTTGGAGACAATATATCTGTGAACTAGAAGATCAGTGTGACATTGGCTTTGCCTAAACTAGGCTGTGTGTGAAAAACCAGGCTTTGCTTAAACTAGTGTGATGACAGAATTTAACAGTATGTGAGATTCTTACCTATTATCATAAAAGTGGCAGCGAATACTACTTGCTACCATCTGAGCAACACAGCCTGTAACATCAGCATTTGCTGGCAATGCCAGCCCCTTTCCCCCAGCAGTGTTTACACGCTTCACACAATTCAGAACAGGAGACTAGAGCTTGGATGTCCGGTGGACTTATTTGCATGTTTGTCTATAAAACATCTCATAGAAATATTAAAACCTATGTGTTTGGAGGAAACTCTGGTTTTGTGGTGGGTGCTCAGATATAAGGATCGAAAAGAAGTTTAAATCATTTCTGTTTTTATCATCTTTAGAATTGATATGAAAAGGTTCAAGATATTGATGCAAGGTTTGGGGGTAATACATAAGCAGAGGACCCAGTCCTTGTCCAAAGAGAAGAATTATATTCCTCAAATGCTTCCTGTACCCAAAAATGATGGAATCTTACATTTCATCATTAATGAAAATTACAAATACGACTATCCCTTAGTAATCTTTTTCAGACTCTGCAGACTGAGATGAAAACTGTTCCTTTCAAAACCATGGTTTAACAGAGAGGAAAGAGAGGAGAATGCGATACAACTACACCTCCCTGCTCGCTCCCGGCCCCTCATCCCATTCACCTCACTTCCATTTTTCCAGCAATCACTACCTGGTACTACACGTGATTGTTTCTCTACTGTCTCTCTCTCTCTCTTTCTGAGAATGTAAGTGCCAAATGGGCACAAATTTTGTTTTGCTCACTTTTGTGTCTCCAGTAAAACTAGCATGTGATAGAAACATCAGAAACTAGCATGTCAAGAAACATCAGTTGAGTGAATGCATAAAGGCTGAAAAGGTTATTGAGTGCCCCAAAAGGGGGAGATAAACACCAAACAATGAAGGCTAGGCTTTACAAAGAGAAAAGTGGACGATGGTGATTTTGTTTTACACCTTAGACTTCTCTCAGTTTGGTGGAGAATACTGATATGGCTGTGTATATAACATACACATATATATGTCAAATATAATCTTGGAGAGGTTTATAGTGTGAGAATAAATATACATCGAAGGAGAGGAAAAGGAAGATATACAAGTACGAGACAAGTGATATAAAAGAAAAGTGTTATAAAAAGAAAAGAAAAAGCTACCTGCATTCAAATCCATTTTCTGCCCAACTCTTTTGCTTTCCAAGACACTATGTTTTTTACTAACCATCTCCTTAACTTCCTGGGGGTAGAGACCCTTGCTTATCTTTCTGATAAAAAGGTCACTACAGTAACTGTGATCCCGTTGGCTTTTGGAAGTTAACAACTCCCAACTCCCCACTATTGCTTTGGCATTCCATCTTTTCTATTGCTATAAAGCCAAATGCTGTGATCATCTTCCTTACCATCAGCACTGACCTACAGAAGAAAATCTCTACAGTACAGAATGGTACCAGTACCCCTTTCACCAGTGGTATTCCTGATGACTTTGGTAAATGGATGTGCCCTCTGGGCATTCTTACAGAATATAATCCTCCATCGAGTGGTCTGGTCTTTTATAATATATTCCCTCCTGCAAAGTCGCTTTTCTGAGCCATTTTGACCCCTTTTAGAACTGTATCCCATGGAAACTCAGGCATTCCCACTTTGGTCAGTGTGGACAATTACTCTTTCTTGGCTTTTAAGGGCCCCTCTAGCAGTGAACTTCTTCTATTTTCTTGGTCTTCACTGATAAACTCTATTTTGGGAATGTGTCCCCAAGTCTATGAATTCTTGTTTACCCAGCCTCAAGTTCTGTACCTCTCTGCCCTAAAACCCTTAAGCAAGCACCCTTGTGTTCCTGCTGGTACTTGTAAGCTTTCTTGCACCTCCTTTGGAATGCACATGACTGATTTCTAAAGTTCTTGATTAGTTTCAAAACATGTTTATTCTTGTTTATGCAATCCTTGTTTACCACTCATCTGTATACTCTTTCAACTTCTGATCTGGTCTGACTCTAAAAGCATCGTAAAGTAGAACAACAAGGTGGAAGAAAATCATGCTCTATTTTTAACTGCCAGGTGACAAGGAAGACTCATTGAGACATTTTCAGACTTACAAAGAGAAGCATAATGCATGCATTAACATAGGGAGAAAGCTTGCTTAAAATGGATAGAGTTACTATTTATTTTTAAAAAGGAGGCTTCATCAAATGAAAAGATAGAAAGCTGATGTCGTTTTTTAAAAAATATATTCACTTTAATTACATTCATTTATCTGGGAGGAGAATCCTTACCATTTCAGATAGAAGGTGAAATGAAATCTCATCTTTAGGTAGAAATAAAGTGTTTACAGGTAAGTAGCTATGTACTAGAGGAGTTTAATAAACAGAGATTTTCTATTGATAGTAATTCAACAAAAATACCACTGAATATTGACCTTTAAATTTTCTCTTCAGTATTACTTTGAACTTGAGTTGCTACCACTCCTTACTTGGAATATTATCAGAAATGTACATAAATTTTGAAGAGTTAAAAGAGAACCCAATGCCTGTGGAAACACTCAAGCTTCACTTTCTCACTTAGAAACAGTAAATTGCAAAATGCATTTAAGCAGCTAATTTCCTGCTTGAAAATACTAAATCACTTCTTCTGATTTCCCTATTGTGTTTTGCTAAGAATGCACTTTAATCTTGTGCCCTAGTAATGACAAGGTTGATACTTTCTGTATTTCTGTTAGGTATTCTCATTAACATCACTTATAACCTTATATAACAAAGACCATTACCCACAAGACAAAACAGAGATTGGAAAAATGAAAAAACAACATGAGATTTACAAAATACATACATGCATACATACAAAAACTTATTGTCAGCCAGCCCTGAGTGATGGTACCAATTATCCAATGCAAATTGCGTACATTCATGCTTTAGTTTTTAGAACAATCTTGTCAAAATTTTGTTATTGTTTCATAAAAATCTTTTTTTTTTTTTTTTTTACTTCTATGTGTGTTACTTGTTTTATGTAGCCTACTCGTTTTATATAATCAGGTTTAAGTACTTTACATTACATATTTTTTGGTTTATATATACTTAAATAAATTGATGAGTCAGACTGAAAAAATATATAATTTATCCTAATCACTGTGTTCTCTGAACAAGAGATTTATTATTTAATTCATGCCCCATAAGATTCTCTCCAAAGGTTTTTCTAACTTTTTTCTTGGGGAGGGGATGTGTTGATAAGGTTGTTCAGTTGATAAAACAATAGATTTATGGCAGCTATAATCCACTTAAATAATATCATAATCTCTCTTTACTAAAAGGCATCTGAAGTTTTCCATGTCATGTCTTCAATAAAGCATCCTATAGTTTGGAATTTTGGAGAATAATGATGGTAAATTTTAAAATATTTTAAATTAATATAATGCATTTTTCTCAAGCTGGAAGCTCAATCTGTTCTTTTAGCTTTAGGTATCTTTCATAGCTTATCCATATGAGGTAAGATTGAAAACCACAGTGGATAACTGAAATGCATCACTAAACAAAAAATAGGAAGTAGGTCAATGATTACTTTCCGTATTGTATAAATATGTGAAGAAATATATTTAGCACACATCAGTTTCATCAACAATATCATTGAGTAATCTCTACCTCTATGTTGACCCCAAATATTTAATACATTTAACTTATTATACTTTGATTTTTTTTTTGAAATGCAGTGATTGACTCTCCCCAAAGAATAAGAGAGTCTATGATAACCTTAATTTCAACATGTCAAGTCCTGTTTATTGATAACTTTGAAATGTTAGCCTATATTCTAATAGCACAAATGCATATTCATAAGACAAATTTGTAATTAATTTCCCAAACAAGGAAAATTTGAGAATAAAAGAGGCACTATTAACTGTAATAAAAGAAGAGAGAGAATAACCCAGGATTGTCCCAGGCAAACACGCATTCATAATGACTTCAATTATTAAACATTGCTGACAGTTTTCCAATATATCCATTTCTAAATTCAACAGTCCCCATTTGCCTTCTTTTTGCATTCATGATCCCAACTGTAGAGTCTAATTTAGACAAAATAGAATGAGGTTGAACAGCAGAGTCTGTACCCAGACTGTATTGGTTCAAATCTGTTCTTCCGCTTACTATTTGTGATGTTTTGGGAAATTTACCTAAACTCTCAATAACTTATTACCTTTATCTTTAAGTGGGACTAAAGATTTTCATTAAATATTTCATATATTTGTGAGGATTGATTAGGATATAAAATATTTAAAACTGTGCCTAGCACATAGTAAATGATTAGTAAATATGAATTACCATTATTGGCTGAAATATACTACAGTATGTTCTCTCTATAAAAACCAGAGGGGGGGAAGCCCAAATTGTGTTTTCTTGTTATATTATCCTACTTTTTCATAAACAGAAGAATTAACAGTAAATTAAGTATATACAATGTAGAATGAAGTTTTGGTGACTAGATATGAGGAAGAATCTGAATTTTGCTTCAGCTTACATCCCTGCAGATTTGTGTGTGCACATTGTAAGAGAAGTATATTTATTTCCAAAGACTTTTAAGAGAATTTTTAGATGTGCAACCAAACTGAGAGATTTTAAGATACCTCCAGACCCCATACATGTATAGCTGCTGCAATTATCAACATCACTCCCCAGAATGGCACTTTTTTTTTTTTTTTTTACCAAAGATGAACCTATGATGACATGTAATAATCATTCAAAGTTCTTAACTTACCTTAGGGTTATCTCTTGATGTCATACATTCTGTGGGTTTGGACAAATGTATAATCATATATACCCATCACTGTAATATCACTCAGTATTTTCACTGCCCTAAAAATCTTCTGTGCTCTGTCTGCTCATTGCTCCCCTCTTCTCTCCCCACAGCCACTGATCCTTTTATTGTATGGAAGATTATGTCTTTCAAGAACTTGCTCCATATTATCTAGGGTATTGTGAACATAGATTATTCGTAGTATTTCTTTATTATCCTTTATTGTCCTTTCAGTTTCCATGGGATCTACTGTGATGTCCTCTCTTTCATTACTGATATAAAAAATTTCATCCTCTTTTTTCTTAGCTTGGCTGGAGGCTTATCAATATTATTGATCTTCTCAAAGAATCTGCTTTTGTTTTTATTATTCTTCCTATTGACTTCCTATTTTCAATTTCATTGATTTCTGCTACCATTCTTATTATTTCTTACTTTGGATTTAATTTTCCCTCATTATTATAATGTACTGAGGTGGAAACTTGGCTGATTGATTTTAGGTCTCTCTTTTGTTCTATATATGCATTTGATGCTATAAATTTCCCTCTAAGACTTGACTTTGCTGTATTCCAGTTTGATAAGTCATGTACTCCCTCATTTAGTTAAATATATTTTTTATTTCTTTTGAGATTTCTTCTTTGACCCATGTATTGTTCAGAAATGTGTTATTTAATCTCCACCTATTTGAAGATTTTCCAGTTTTGTTTCTGTTGCTAATTTTTAGTTGTATTCCATTGTAGTCTGAGAACAGACATTGTATCATTTCTATACTTTTAAAGTTTGTTGAGGTATGTTTTATGGCCCATAATGTGGTCTATCTTGGTGAACATTTCATGTGAGTTTGAGAAGAAAGTGTATTCTCCTATGGTTAGATTAGAGTGGGATCAGATGTCAATTATATCCAGTTGACTGATGGTGTTATTAAGATCCACAGCTAGATCTGTCCTGTTAAGGCAGACGCTTAACAACTGAGCCACCCAACTGTTCTTTTTCTTTTTCTTTTTTTTAAAGATTTTATTTATTTGACAGACAAAGATCACAAGTAGGCAGAGAGGCAGGCAGAGAGAGAGAGGAGGAAGCAGGCTCCCTGCCAAGCAGAAAGCCCCATGCGGGGCTCGATCCCAGGACCCTGAGACCATGACCTGAGCCAAAGGCAGAGGCTTAAACCACTGAGCCACCCAGGTGCCCTCCCAGCTGTTCTTTTTTTAAAAAAATGATTTATATATTTGAGTGAGAGAGAGAAAGAGAACAGGTAGGTGTGAGGGGCAGTAGGAGAAGGAAAGAGAAGCATAAGCAGACACCATGCTGAGCTCAGAGTTGGATGTGGGCTCTATCCCATGATCCTGAGATTAGGACTTGAGCTGAAACCAAGAATCAGAGGCTTTTTAAAACAGATTTTATTTATTTATTTGAGAGAGAGACAGAGATAGTGATAGAAAGCATGAGTGAGGAAGAGAAGGAGAAGCAGTCCCCCTATCCAGCAGGAAGGCCAAGGTGGGGCTTGATACCAGGACCCTGAGATCATGAACCAAGCCAAAGGCAGACGCTTAACCAGCTAAGACAGCTGGGAGCCCCCAAGAATCAGAGATGTAACCAGCTGAGCCACCCAGGTTCCCCTGTCTTTTGAGGTTTTGACAATTTTAGGATTCCATTTTCTCTCTTTCTCAACATATCATTTGTATTTTTTTAAACTTTTTTTCAGTGGTTGCCCTAGAGTTTGCAACATACATTTACAACTAATTCAAGTCCATTTTCAACTAGCAATAGATCATTTCATGGGTAGTATGAGTACTTCATATACAAAAATAATCCTAAATCCTTCCTCTCATTATCTTGTATCGTGGTATGCCTTGTAATTTATTCTTTTTTTTTTTTTTTTAAGATTTTTATTTATTTGTTTGACAGATAGAGATCACAGGTAGGCAGAGAGGCAGGCAGAGAGAGAGAGAGGAGGAAGCAGGCTCCCCCCTGAGCAGAAAGCCCAACTCAGGGCTCGATCCCAGGACCCTGGGATCATGACCTGAGCCGAAGGCAGAGGCTTTAACCCACTAAGCCACCCAGGCGCCCCTGTAATTTATTCTTAATAGCTGGACATGATGCACTAGGTAAAAGGAACTGCTATAAATAGGCCTTTATTAATATAGTGGTGGGGGCACCTGGGTGGCTCAGTTGGTTGGTTAAGCATCTGCCTTTGGTTCACATCATGACTGCAGGGTCGTGGGATTGAGCCCCACATTGGGCTCCTTGCTCATCAGGGAGCCTGCTTCTCTCTCTGCTTACTGTTCCCCCTGGTTGTGCACAGGCTTTTTCTCTCTGACAAATAAATCAATTAATTAAAAAAAAATAGTGGTGGGTTTTAGAGGGACAGGAAGCTTTCACATAGAATTATGATTAGGTCTCCATCTTTTAGTGAACTTGTCTCAACTTTTAACTTCACAAACTTTTCTCAGTTCTTTTCTTTGCCTTGGGTGGGACAAGATAGCTAGAGCTAAGTTGGTTATTTTCCTTCTTTCAGGTTAGTTAGGTTCTGACAATACCCCAGCAGGTTGGCCTCTGGTTAATTGGTTTCTCTTGAAGCAGGCCTTGCTAAGAAGAACAAAGTGTTCTTTTTTGTTGTTGTTTTTGTGTTTTGTTTTGTTTTGTTTTTGTTACAGAGAGAGCATGCATTGAGCAGGGGGCAGGGAGGAGCTGAGTGAGAGGGAGAGAGACAGAATCTTAAGCAGGCACCATGCCCAGAACAAAGCCCAACATGGAGCTTGATCTCATGACCTGAGCTGAAATCAAGAGTCAGATGCTTAACAAACTGAGCTGCCCAGGCACCCAAAAAACAAAGTGTTCTTGTTTATCTCAAAATGGGTCCTTTTCTCCTCCCCTTTCCAGAAATATGAGGAGATTTATCTCAGATATATATTACGGGAATCTGGCTGAGCTCCTGGAGTAAATTTTAAAACTGGGCAGGTATCTTCTTGTGACTGGGTCCTCTGTAGCTTTTAACTCTCAGGGTTGCCTGCACTGAGTCCCCAGAAATTCATCCATTACAGTTTAGGTTTTCTTACCCCGGCATTGGTTTCCACAGTGGTTTCTATTTGCGATTCCTTTCATTTGCCTGTCTCTTCAAACAGGTACAATGATTTTTTTTTTTTTTAATGCCCTTAGGTTTCATAGGGATCCAAAAAGTTAACTGTTTTTCAGTTTGATCACCCTTTCACATATTGTTAGGACAGCGTGGTGACTTCTAAGCTCCTTATATGTAGAACCAGAAACTGGTAATATTCCTCTATAGACTTACACATGCAAGACAACAGCTGATTCAACTCCAACCCTCTATTCCCCAGACCTTGGACACCATAGCTCAACTAACTTACAGTTTTCAGGTTGTAAAGTGTGTGAATCATTAGCTTGCATAATTTTAATTCATGTCATTTTAGAGCAGAGAGGCTACCAATTGGTCTGCTGTTGTCAGTAGAGTGGGTATTTGCCTCTGAACAAGGTATTACATCTCCTATGCTTTAGAGACCATATGATTCAGTACAGTGAGGGCACAGATAAGTCATCTAGCATCTGGCAATCATATATACCAATTTCATTCAGAAGTTAGTGACAAGAAATCAGGATCCATGTCAAATTTGGCTTCCAGATGTGGACATATCAGAGGCATCCACTGCATATTGTCTGCAGAGTATGTGCCCATTGGGAGGAACATCTCTGTTCTATTTCTTTGGGTACTGTACCCAACTGTGTGAACTTCAAGTCTTGTTTTTGGTCCCCCCAGAGAGTCTTTAAGCTATGCAGTATACTTTCAATAGGATATCTGACTAAAGTCCCTGGTTGATATTTCACATTTTTATTTCATACATATGTTTACATTAAATAATCTTATGAGGAAGCAAGCAAGAATAGAACAAAGTAGAATTTAATATTTTCAAACAAATTCATCCATTTTCATGAGTGGAGATTATGCTTTTACCACACACACAAATTTTTTTTCTCACCTTTCAACAAAAGCACACAATTACTCTACATTTATTGTTCTGCAACTAAAATCACTCATTGTTCTCAGAAAATATGTGTGCATATTTAGAAACATATTTAGGTTCTAACTAACCATTGTTTTCTAGCATAGGTTTTATGTTTCAACATACTTGCACTCAGAAAATCAAGTAAATGAATAAAGAGTTTTCAGAAACTCTCTGTCATATTCTGTCAAATTCATACTCATGTTCTTTGACTACCTGTTGATATCTAAATTTGACATTGAGTATTAATAGCTTGATTAATCCCAGTGATCTAACAACAACAACAACACAAAACTATTAGTTCAAAGACATCGCCAGTTATTATGCTATGTTTATGACATTAAGACTTATTTTAAAAATTATATGGAAATGAAAAACAAAGACAATCAAGATAGTTTTAAAATTACCCAAGAAGGCATGTATTTGATTTCTTTAATTCCTCTTGACTTTCCTAGACTCAGTTACCAGTCTACGGAATTGCTACAGAGTATGTGACCTCACATATTCTTGTGTATTCTGTTGAATTGTACTGTTATAAGTATCTGCTTCTACATCTTGTATTTCATATGTTAAACCAGGCATTTGTTGTACAATCTCCTCCTCCTTCTGAGTTCACATAGTTACAGGTAAACTATTTTACAACATCCATGCTTTTTTTTACATGATTCCTGGTATAAGCTCACTCTACATTCATCCTTCACTTTTGAAAAATACCTTCTGGAAGAAAAGTGTCTTGAGGCAGTTAATGGCTTGGAACTAACCATGAGTTAAATTTGAACTGGACCTCTGATTTCCTGGATTCAGATTCTTTTTAATAGCCCAAGGAAATTCAATTAACCCAACCTTCAGAATCTAATTATATTCATTGTTTCAAATTAACATTCACTTTTATCCTTTCATTCATTAAACATTTGCTAAATTTCTGTAATTGAATGTCTTCACAAGTCCAGAGAAACATGCTGACAGAAATACTCTGTCTTCCATATAAATCTGAGGTTTATACAACTCATTATTTTTTTTAGTAAGCTTTTGTTGTCTTATTGTCTCTCCTTGAGTTGATTAACACTGATGAGTAATCATTCCATCAGTCTATTACTCTAGACCACATTTCAAACTGTCAATACATTCTAACTTCTCTATTAAAGCTTATTAACCCTCTATTTGTAAAAAAGTTAGATACTTCTCTCCCAAATGCAGATGTACAGATGGTAGATTCAACATTTTTGTTAGAAAGAAATGCAGAGGCTACACCAGTCACCTCAGATAAGAAAAAAGGGAAATCATATAAAAATGATTAAAAACAAAAAAAAGCCTTGTCCAAGAGTACAGTAATATTTATTGATAGCAGAGTAGACTAGGAGAGTGCTCCAATATTCTCACTACCTAAACCATGCTTCTGGTTCTATGATCACTCTTGCTACTTCTGCTACACTTGATACTTCTCCTACTACCAACATTATAATTTATAACAAAGTTTTAATTTTAAAAGAAATAATTTATTATGTTTTTGGTTTCCTCTAAGTACACCACAGCATCATTCTATCTGTCTCTACAGATCTACACATAAGTTTCAAGTATAAGCAACCATGATTTTTTAATTTATTTCATAACAAAGTAACTGTACATTAATTGAAAATTAAAAAGTGTTAGAAGAAATTTTTCAGCAACAAATAGAAATAAGTGTTAAAAGTGGGAAATGATTTTGTGTGGCTTTGAGATAGATTAAAACACAGAAAAGACAATATGCTTTTGGGATATATAAAAGACTAAAAATTTTGCCATCTTCTTTTAAGTTTCTGCCACAAACAGAAGGCAGTATCAGTTAAGTATATTCATTTAAACATTACTGACCTTTAGATACTTTGGGAACTCTCAAATGACATTCAGAGTAACTAACAAGAGACTGGTATTCAACAATTTAATATATATTCAAGTAAACATTATAGTAGGAGATAAATTCATGAAAGGGGATATATAATAACTCAAGAAATGTTAGCAGATGATTAGGACAACTTCAACTGTATCATCATATAGAGACTAATAGAGTCTTCTAGGTGAGTTCTAATTATACTCCTTTGCTTTAAAGAAATTTCCTATGATGCCAAAGAAACTTGACAAGGCTAACCTTTTAAGAGTTAGAGAATTCTGACTTGCCCTGAACTTCTGATCTTTAACCAATTGTCTAGGGAATAATGAGGGTTTCTGTAATTTTCCACTAAGTATGTATATGTCAACCATGCAATCCAAAACTCTCATTCCTACACAGGGTCAGGTGTATTTTAACTTTTTCTCCACCTAAGTCATAAAAAAGTTGTGCTGTTGGTGGTGGTTTTTGTTTGCTTGTATTTGTGTTGTATGTCTTAGAGCTGCATATTAAAATTAAAATCACCAGGATGTGGTATATTGAAATGCCCATGTTCTATCTTTTTTTAAAATTCTGTCCCATCTCTTCTTTTACCATCTTATAATAGAAACATATTTTATAGCCTATTAGATTTTAAACAGATTGGTTAAATCTTTAAACTGTAATACTTCTTCCTTCTATAGAATATATGTGTATTCATATATATATATATACACACATATATATATTCATATACATATATACATACGCATATATTCATATATATAATACACACACATATATATAAGTTAAATTGCTTGGCTATTGTTAAATAATTTGACTTAATTGACATTTATGAAATACTCCATCCTTCAGTAGCAAAATAAACATTAGTCTTAAAAACAAACCACTCATGAAGATATGATACACTTTAGGTCAAGAAGTAAACTTTAACACCTTTAAAATGATAGATACAAAATAAAATATGTTCAAAACCAAAATGGATTTAAACAGGAAGTAAGTAATGGAAATAAAGCAGGATAATCCTTATATATTTAGAATTTAAGCATCATACTTCTAAATAATGCATAGGTCTAAAGAAGACCCTCAAGAAAAATTAAGGATGAGTGAAGATAGAGTCCTTGTTCATGGACTAAAAGATTCACTATGATTAAGATTTTAATTCTTTCCAATTCAATCTATACATTTATTTCAATCCTAATCTAAATACAGAAAATAATTCTAATAGATTGATAAACTGAATGTAAAGTTTATATGAAAAGCTAAAGATAAAAAATAGCTTGCATGATACTGAAGAAGAAGAAAGTTATAAAACACGTATTACCTAACTTCGATATTTAGTATAAGGCTACAGTAAGTAAGGCAGTGTGGTAGTAGAAGCGCTGACTGTAGATCAACAGAACTGGCACAACATAATTCAAGATTTATTATAAAGCTGCAGTAAACAAGACAGTGTGGTTTTGTGAAAATATAGGCATACAGATAAATAGAACAGAAGAGAAAGCCCAGAAATAGACTCATACAAATATAGACAACTGAATTTCAGCAAAGAGACAGTTCCATGGAGAAATAATAGTCTTTCCAAGAAATGGAGGTATAACAAATGGATATCCATAACAGACACTGTTAAGAGAATGACAAGCCATGACTTGAAAAAAGTATCTGCAAAACATATATCTGATAGAGGATGCGATGAGATCTTAAACTCAACGATGAGAAATCGAGCAACCCACTGAAAAAATGGGCAAAATATCTGAACAGACAACTCACTAAGGAAGGCATATAGCTGACAACTATGAATATAGAAGATGTCCCACCTCATTTATTTTTAGGGAATAGTATATTTAAAAAATTAGAAACCACTACATTACCTATTAGAATAGCAAAGACAAAAATTAAACAACCATGGCAAAACCAACAAAACCTGACAAAATCTCATGCTGGTGAGGATACACATCAACAGAAACTCTCATTTTTGGTAAGAATATATAGTCACTTTGGAAAGACAGTTCGGCAGTATTGTACAAAGTTAAACATGATCTCAGCATGCAATCCAAAACTCTCATTCCTACATATTTATCCAACTAGTTTGAAAGTTTGAGACCACACAAAAACCCACACATAAATATTTATAGCAGCTTTATTCATAATTTTCCAAAACCTAGAAGCAACCAAGATGTCCTTCAATAGGTAAGTGAATGACCTTTTAGAGAAATACATATAATGGGATACTATTCAGAAATAAGAAGGAAATTAGCTGTCAAACAATGGAAAGATATGGAGGAGTTTTAATACATATTGCTAAGTAAAAGAATCCAATCTGAAAAAGCTACATGGCATATTATTCTAGTTACATGACATTGTAGAAAAAGCAAAACTGTGAAGACAAAAGGAATCAGTGACTGCCAGGGATTAGGGATGGGAAGGGTGTGAGGGTGATGTGGGACACAGAGGCAGAAGAATAATTATTAAATTTCCTTACCTACTGACAAGCCCTTAAAACAGGCAGAGTGACCTCCACCTTAAGGCTTTGCTAAGGGCAAAGGACAATCCTCGCCTGACCAACCCTCAACCAGGATCCTGTAAGTCTACTTTAACAATTCCTTTAGGAAACTTTATCTCTAATCCTCCAAGATAGTGTCGACAATCATTCTCAAGCATATGGCCCACTGATACACATCTAAAGGGTCTCAAGAGAAGGTTTTATTACTGGTAATGAATGACCTTTTCCCCACACAACAGCTAGCCCCTCAAGGTCCTAGAAACCTTGCTTCCAAAATTCCTTAGAGACTTATGCCATCCCTAACGCCCTCCCAATTTACAAGTATATAAGAGACCACTCCTCACATCCCCCGGGAAGCAGCTCTTCCTGACCATGGGTCCTATCCGCCTGCTTTAATAAACCACCATTTTGCACCAAAGATGTCTCAAAAATTCTTTCTTGGTCATTGGCTCCGGACCTCACCCCACTGAACCTCACCTATGTTCTAGAACTTCATCAAGTGTTGTATACATAAAGCACAGAAAATTTTTAGTATGCCAAAAGTATTTTGTATGACAGTGTAATGGTGGCCACATGTTTAATATGCATTTGTCAAAACCCACAGAACTTTAAAGCACCGAAGGGAAACCTTCATTTATGCAAATTTAAAAAAATATATAGGAGGTTGGGATAGATATACCAGTAAGGCATTCAGGCTACAATAGCAGACTCTAACAGTACTAAAAAATATATGAAACACTTTCATTTAAGTTAGGGGGAAGCAATGCCGCACAAATCTGTAAGATTAAAGAGAAAAGGAGTTTCATGTATTCTAGTTTATGACATATTTCCATGGGCTACATGGATATGAGTTAGTAATTGTGATACTACTATACACATACAGTGGAATTAAATTAAGTAAATGGGTTGTGGATTGTGTGAACCAGTTCTCTTTGTTTTGAAATTAGGTTATAGGTAAGCAAGGGGATGAGAATAGAATGATCTAGGTGGTCATGGATAAGAAGTGGAGACATCACAATGTCCTCATATTTCACTTCAAATAGATAGAGAGGATATTGCATATAGAAATGTTTCTAAATGTGTGCCTATATGTTGATTAACATACATGCTTGTTTCCTTGATCTGTCAGATGAGATGACCTAAGGTAACCACACCCTGGTAGCAACAGACCTAACACCTGGACTATATTTTCAAATAGCACTCTCCAATAAAAACAACCAAAAAACAACTAAGGTTCCTTGGAGAATTATACTAGATAAACATGGAGCAGAAAGCAAAGAAATGCTAAGAAGGACAAAAACAAACAGAAACTAACAAGCAAACAAAAAACAAAAGCAGAATCATCACATCAATGAGGCTGTGTTGAAGACAAACAGGAGTCAATTGAAAGACCTCCTAAATGCCAAAGCTGGAACAGTTTGAATAGTGTGAAAGGCAGAAAACCAAAACAAAACAGTAATTTACAATGGAAAAGCTTGACAGACACTACTTCAGCCAGGTGTTCAAGATCAACAACAACAATAAATCACGTTAGGATTTACCCTTGATATGATGGGGAAAATGATATTTTACTTCTGTGGTCTTCTTCCCCAAAGCCATAACTCCAATTTAATTATGACAAAAACATCAAGCAAATTCCAGTAGAGGAGCATCCCACAAAATATGTGATAATTATTTTTCAGTACTGTCAAGGTCATCAGAAACCAAGGAAGTCTGAGAAACTGTCACAAGCAAGAAGAGCTTAAGGAGACAGGACAGTTAAATGTAAAGTGGCATCCTATATGCAATTCTGGAAAGTAAGTGGACATTACATTAAAACTAAGGAAATCTAGGAATAATCTAAATCTATATTGTCACTGGTGAATGTATACACAAATTTTTTTTAACACTTTGATTTAAATTCCAGTTAGTTAACATACAGTGTAATATTAGTTTCAGGTATATAATATAGTGATTTAACACTTCCTTACAACATCTGGGGCTCATCACAACCAAGTGTGCTCCTTAATCCCCATCACTTCTTTCACCCATGCCCTACTCACCTCCCTCTAGTAACCATCAGTTTGTTCTCTATAGTTAAGTGTGTTTCTTATTGCCTTTCCCTCCCCTTTTCCCCTTTGTTTTGTTTCTTAAATTCCATATATGAGTGAAATCATATGATATTTGTCTCAACTTATTTCACTTAGCATAATACTCTCTACTTCCATCCATATCCTTGCAAATGTCAACATTTCATTCTTTTAAATAGCTAATTAATATTCCATTATACACACACACACACACACACACACACACACACACACACACAACTTCTTTATCCATTCATCAGTTGATGGACACGGGCTATTTCCATAATTTGCCTATTGTAGATAATGCTTCTATAAATGTCAGGTGCATGTATTCCTTTGATTAGTATTTTTGTATTTGGGCCAAGACCTAGTAGTGTTAATTGCTGGATCATGGGGGTAGTTCTATTCTTAACTTTTTGAGGAAACTCCAGACTGTTTTCCATTATGGCTGCAGCAGTTTGCATTCTCACCAACAGTGCAAGAGATTTGTCCTTTCTCCACATCCTCGCCAACACCAGTTGTCTTTGTGCTGTTCATATTAGCCATTCTGACAGGTGTGAGGGATATCTCATTGCAGTTTTGATTAGCATTTCCTTGATGATGATTGATGTTGAGCATCTTTTCATGTATCTGTTAACTATCTGTATTTTTTTCTCTGGAAAAATGTCTATTCATGTCTTCTGCCCATTTTTTAATTGGATTATTCATTTTTTTGGTGTTAAGTTTTATAAATGCTTTATATATTTTGTATACTAACCCTTTATCAGATATGTCATTGCAAATATCTTCTCCCATCCCAGAGGCTGCCTTTTAGTTTGTTGTTTCATTCACTGTACAGAAGCTTTTAATTTTGATATAGTCCCAATAGTTTATTTTTCCTTTTGTTTGCTTTGCCTCAGGAGATATAACTAGAAGTTGCTACAGCCTATAATCAAAGAAATTACTGCCTGTGTTCTTTTCTAAGGCTTTTATAGATTCGGGTCCTACATTTATGAAATTCATTTTTAATTTATTTTGTGTCTGATGCAAGAAAGTGGTCTTCCGTTCTTTTGCATGTAGCTGTCCAGTTTTCCCAGTACCATCTGTTGAAGAAACAGTCTTTTCCCCTTGGATATTCTTTCCTGCTTTGTCAACGATTAATTGATCATATCATTGTGGACTCATTTCTGGTTTTTCTATTCTGTTCCCTTGATCTATGTATCAATTTTTGTATTGCTACCATACTGTTTTGATTACTAAAGCTTTATAATGTAACTTGAAGTCAGAAGTATGATGCCTTCAGCTTTGCTTTTCTTCATCAAGGCTGTTTTGGTGGCTTTTTTTTTTTTTTTTTTGTGATTCCATACAAATTTTAGGATTGTTTATACCAGCTCTGTGAAAAATGCTATTGGTGCTTTGATACGGAATTTGCATTTAAAATATGTAGATTGCTTTGGTAGTATAGACATTTTATTTTTTTAAAGATTTTATTTATTAGAGAGAGAGAGTGAGTAGGGGGAGGAGGAGAGAGGAAGAGAGGAATTCAAGCAGGCTCCATGCTGAGCCCTGAGCCCAGTGTGGGACTCGATCTCATGACCCTGATGTCATGACCTGAGCTGAAACCAAGAGTCAGAAACTTATTTAACTGAGCCACCCAGGCACCCCTGTATACACACTTAAAAAGTATTTGTTCTTCTAATCTAAGAGCATAGAATATCTTTCCATTTCTTTGTGTCATCTTTAATTTCTTTCATAAGTATTCTATAGTTTTCAGAGTACAAATCTTTCACCTCTTTGGTTAGGTTTATTCCTAGGTATCTTGTTTTTTTTGTGCAATTGCAAATGGGACCACTCCTTAATTTGTTCTTCCTATTGCTTCACTATTGGTGTATAGAAATGCAACAAATTTCTGTATGTTGACTTTGTATCCTGTGATTTTAATGAATTTGTTTACTAGCTCCAGCAGTTTTTTTGGGGAGTCTTTGGAATTTTCTGTATTAAATGTCATGTCATCTGCAAATAGTGAAGGTTTGACTTCTTTCTTGCCCACTTGGGTGTCTTTTATTTCTTTTTGTTGTCAATTGCTGTAGTTAGGATTTCCAGTATTATGTTAAATAGCAGTGGAGAGAGTGGATATCCCTGTCTTGTTCCTACTGTGAGGAAAAGCTCTGTTTTTTCCCCATGGAGGATGATATTAGCTTTGGATTTTTCATAGATAGTTTTTATTATGTGGAGGCATATTCTTTGAAACCTACATTTGGGGGGGGTGTTTGTCATGAATGGGTTTTGTATTTGTCAAATTTTTTTTTGCATCTATTGAAATGATCATATGGTTCTTATCCATTCTTTTATTTATGTGATGTATTATTTTGATTCATTTGTGAATGTTGAATAAATATTCACAACCCAGAAATAAATCCTACTTGATTGTGGTGATTTTTTAAGAGTATTATTGTATTCTGTTGGCTAGTATTTTGTTGAGGATTTTTTCATCTATGTTCATCAGAGACAATTGAGAGACAATGGCCTGTAGCTTTTTTTTTTTTTTTTTTTTTCAGTTATCTGTATCTGGTTGTGGTAGTCAGGGTAATGCTGTCCTTACAGAATGAATTTGGAAGTTTTCTTTCCTTTTCTACTTTTTGAAAGAGTTTGAGAAGAATAGGTATTAATACTTCTTTAAATGTTTGGGAGAATTTGCTTGTGAAGCCATATTTGTTCTGAACTTTTGTTGTTTGTTGAGAGTTGTTTATATATATATATATATATATATATACATATATATATATATATATATTTTTTTTTTTTTTTTTTTTTACTGATTCAACTTCCTTCCTAGCAATCTGTTCAAATTCTCCATTTCTTCCTGTTTCAGTTTTCGTAAGTTATATATTTCTAGGAATTTATCCATTTCTTCTAGGTTGTCCAATTTGTTGTCATATAATTTTTCATAATATTCTGGTTTGGTTGTTATTTCTCCTCTCACATTTGTGATTTTGTTTATTTGAGTCCTTTCTCTCTCTGTCCTTCTCTCTTTTTGATTAGTCTTGCTAGCTGTTCATAATTTTTCTTTCCATTTTTTCAAAGACCAGCTCCTGGTTTCATTGACTTTTTTTTTTAAAGTTTCTATATCATTTATTTCTACTCTAATCTTTTTTATTTCCTTCCTTCTATTGTATTAAGGCCTTGTTTGTTGTTGTTTTTTTTCCTAGTTCTTTCACATGGAATGTTATGTTGTTTGTTTTAGATTTTTCTTGCTTCTTGAAGTCGGCCTGTATTGCCATATACTTCCATCTTAGGATGATTGCTTTTGCTGCATCCCAGAAGTTCTGGTCTGTTGTGTTTTCACTTTCATTTGTTTCCATGCACATTTTATTTCTTCTTTCATTTCTTGGTTTACGCATTCATTCTTTTGTAGCATGTTATTTAACCTCCATGTATTTGTGGTCTTCCCAGATTTTTTTCTTGTGGCTGACTTCTAGATTCATAATGTTGTGGTCAAAACAGGTGCATAGTATGCACCTTCAGTCTTCTTATATTTGTTGAGGTCTGTTTTGTGGCCTAAGATGTGATGTATTATGGAGATTGTTCCATGTGTACTTCTAAAGAATGTGTATTCTGCAGTTTTAGGATGGAATGTTCTGAATATTATCTGTTAAGACCATCCGGTTCCAGTGGTCATTCAGAACTATTGTTTCCTGTTGATTTCTGTTTAGATGATCTGTCCATTGATGTAAGTGGGATGTTAAATTCCTTTAGTATTATTGTATTATTATAATGGGTTCCTTTACATTTATTATTGGTTTATATGCCTCTGTACTCCCATATTGGGTGCATAAATATTTACAACTGTTATATCTTTTTGTTGAATTGTCCTCTTTATTATTATATAGAGTTTTTCTTTGTCTCTTATTATAGTCTTTGTTTTGAAGTCTACTTTGTCCTCTATAAGTAGCAATACTTATATATTTTACCTCATTTGCATGATAAATGTTTCTTTATCCCTTCATTTTCAATCTAAAGTTCTCTTTAGGTCTAAAGTGAGTCTTTCGTAGGGCACATATAGATGAGTCTTGTTTTTTTTACCCATTCTGTCACCCTATTCCTCTTGATTGGAGTGTTTCCTCCATTCACATTCACAGAAGTTATTGACAGATATGTAATTATTGTCATTTTATTGCTGGTTTTCTGGATATTTTCTCTGATCTTTTCTTGCCTTTCTTTTATGTTTTGCTGATTATCTTTAGTGATATATTTGGATTTCTTTCTCTTTATCCCTTGCACATTACTGGTTTTTCATATTCAGTTGCCATTAGGTTTGTAATATAACCTCTTCTGCAGACAGCAGTTTATATTAAATTGATGATCATCAGTTTTGGACACATTCTTTTCTCCTCTTCTCCCCACATTGTAGGTATGTGTTATTAAATTTTATAACCTTTTTTTGTGAGTTCTTTCACTTATTTCTTACAGAAATATTCATTTTTATTACTTTTGTGATTCCTGCTTCATACTGCCACTTTGTGTCACACCTTTCCCCTCAAAGAGTCCCCTTTAATATTTCTTACAGGACTGGTTTAGTGATCATGAACTCCTTAGGTTTTGTTTGTCTGGGAAACTCTTTACATCTTCTTCTATTCTAAGTGATAGCTTTGCTGGATAGAGTATTCTTGGCTGAAGACTTTTCTCACTCAGCGCATTGAATATATCATGTCACGACTTTCTGTCTTGCCAAATTTCTTTTGACAATCTCTTGCTGGCCTCATGGGTTTTCCACTGTAAGTTAAGGACATCTTTTGTCTTGCTGCTTTTAGGATTTTTTTTCTTTATCACCATATTTTGCAAATTTAATTACAATTTTCTTGGCGTGGGCCACTTTTCTTGATTTTGATGGGAGTTCTATGTGTCTTCTGGATCTGGACATCTGTTTCCTTCCCCAGATTAGGGATGTTTTCAGCTATTATTTCTTCAAATAAACTTTCTGCCACCCCTTTTTCCTCTCTTCTTCTTCTGGGACTCCTATAATATGAAAGTTAGTATATTTTATGGAGTCACTGAGTTCCCTAAGTCTGTTCTCATTTTGCATAATTCTTTCTCTCTTTTATTTAGCTTTATTACTTTCCATTACATTGTCTTCTAGGTTATTAAATCATCCCTCTGCTTCTTTCGGCCTCCTGTTCATTACATCAGGAGTGTTTCTAATCTCATTTATTGCATTCTTAATCTCTTAATCTCTCTTTTATCTCTGTGGGAAGGACCTAACTGATGTCTTCTATTCTTTTCTCAAGCCCAGTGAGTATCCTTATCATTGCCACTTTCTTCCTTTTTGGGGGAAAGTGGGTGCTATTTATTCTTGACAAATATTCCACATCCATGATCCTCTCCAGTCAGAAGTTCTTTGAAATTCTGCCCATGGCCTTTGCTAGTCAAATGATGGAGTCATTGGACTCCCCCATCCATCAAATGGTCCCAAAGATAGTGTTTGTTTTAACCTGGCTATTAAAATTGCTTGTCACCTTGTCAACCTCAGCCACATCTATCTGGATGGACCTGTAGTCCTTGGAGATCATGATATGATTGTTGGCAGTGCATTTTCAGGCAGGTATTGGTCCATGAACTCACAGGCAATGTTCTGCATATAGAATATTGCCACCACCACTGGTGCAAGTGCAGAAAAGCCATTTTACATTTTGACTAACAGTGTATTAGCCTTTCAGTTCCTCTATATCCTTGTCAACACTTTAGTTCTTTTTTTTTTTAATTAAGCCATTATAATAGGGATCTAGTGACACTGTGGTTTTGCTTTATGTTTCCTTTCTGATCAATGGCTTTGAACACTTTTTCATATATTTATTGGAAATCTATACCTTCTTTGAAGAGGCTATTTAAGTGTTTTTAGTTTTTTGTTTTGTTTTGCTTTCTTATTATTGACTTTTGAGACCTCTCTGTGGATTCTATCTACAAGTCTTTCATCAGATACAAGATTTGCAAAAATATTCTCTGAGTCTGTAATATGTGTTTATGTATTTCTACTCTCCTAACATGACTTTTGAAAAGCAGAAGTTTTTACTTTTCACAAAGTCCAGTTTATCAAATTCTTTTCTATGGAATATGCTTTTGTTGTTATATCTAAGAAATATTCACCTAACCTAGTGTCACGAAGATTTTCTCTTAAGACTTCTTCAGGAAATTTCATAGTTTTAGGATTTTAATTTTCATGTATGATCCAATCTGAATTAATTTTTTCATGTAGCATAAAAATTTACCAAAGTTTTTTTTTTAAATATAAGGATATCATAATCTCAGTAACATCTGTTAAAAAGACTATTCAGTCTCTCCTGAATATACTTTGCATATTTGTAAAATCAGTTGTCAGTGTACATGGAAGTCTAATCCTGTACTCTCTATTTAATTCTATAAATTTTTTCATTCACCTTGACTCCAATTCCATACTTTCTTGATCATTCCAGCTTTTCAATTTTTTCTAACCTTTAGAGTAGGTTGTGTTTATTCTTGTTTTTTTGAACCTTTGGTTAATCCAGTTCTTTGCATTTCTATTTGACTTTTAAAACTACCTTGTTAATTCCAGGGGGAAAAATATCCTGTTTGATCTTTGTTTGGGAATGCATTATGTCTATAGTTTGAGAAATTTTCATCTTAAATATATTGATAGTCAATATGGAAAATTACACTCTACCTTCTTCAATGTTAAACCAACATTACTTTGAATAATTTGTTTTAATGGCAATAATGACAAAAATAATGTAGCTTCCTCACTAATAAATATGATTCTGTCTACATAACATTGGGAGTTAAGGTTTTAGTGTTAGAAGATGGGTAGGACCCAAAATGTCAATGCTCACTAAACTATGGTTTATTTTAGGAAAAAGATACAAGATAGAGATAGCATAAAGAATATACATCTTGACCAATGATTATATCATGGATGCAAATTTTCATTTTTCTTGCTTTCTGAGAACCATAATTGTTATGCTTTCTCTCTCTGATCAGAAACCACAAAGTAGTCTTTTTTTTTGTTATGTTAGTCACCATACAGTACATCATTAGTTGTTGATGTAATGTTCCATGATTCATTGTTTGTGTATAACACCCAGTGCTCCATGTAATACATGCCCTCCTTAATACCCATCACTGGGTTCACCCATCCTCTCTCCCCTCTCACCTCTAAAAGCCTCATTTTGATTCCTGGAGTCCATAATTTCTCATGGTTCATCCCCTCTCTGATTCCCCTCCCTTTCATTTCCTTCTCTTAATGTCCTCCATATGTCCTCCTTATGTTCCACAAATAAGTGAAACCACATGATAATTGTCTTTCTCCATTTGACTTATTTCACTTAGCATAATCTCCTACAGTTTCATCCATGTTGATGCAAATATCGGGTATTCATCCTTTCTGATGGCTGAGTAATATTCCATTGTATATATGGACCACATCTTTTTTTTAATCCATTCATCTGCTAGAAGGTAGTCTTATAACAACAGTAGAACCAGGAAGCTCAAAATAGAATCTTAGCTGGAGTTTCTTATACCTTTCTAGCAATGTAGGCATAGTTCTTGCTATGTAAAAAGTGCCATAGCAGAGCCCTCCAGGATTTTCAGAAAGTATAAAATTATCAATCTAATGGCTATTAATAATCACTGCTGCCAAGCTTAAACAAACCATCCCAAGATTCAGTACAGGGCCCATTTTAATAATCAGTGCATTTAGTAATTTAAGCAGATGCCAGTGCCCTTCACATAATTCAGAAAAGCTGCTCAGGTAAATTTCAAGCACACAGAATTAACTCCTCATGAATCTCCCGACCCCTGGAAAAATCCACAAACATTTCTCTGTCGTACAACCTTTTTCTTTGTTAGTAGTCAAAACTAATGTAATTTATAATCATATATTTATTTAATGAATTTGAAGGTTTTCTTTTAAATTTTTGATTCTCTAAAAGCAGAACATGAGATAAGGACTTGAGTGTGATTTTTAGGGAGAGGATGGTGCCCAGAAAGGAGATATAATAGAATAAAGGGAGCAATTCACAGGATAAAGAAAATTCTGTATCAAGATACATTATATATTTCATATTAGCAAACTATAGATGCTCAATTCTACTAGGAGCCTTTCGTAATTATTCAAAATGCAGGCTAGAATTGACTTCCTGATAGAGAGAAAGACCAGAGCATTTATCTATCAGCTGCTTTTTTCCACCTGCAGCTTCAACCACCAACCCCAATCTTTTTAACAGCATGTGCTCAGAGGCCAATATAATTATAGTGCAGTTGGAAAAGGCACTGAGGAAAAAAATGTGGCAAGATGCTAAGTGTAGGAATTGGGAGTATCAGCACAAGGTAAGTTGGGTTCATCAGGTCTGACTACCACAACCTGCATTAACTGACACTAATATCAGAGGCAAGCTAAGGAGATGCATCATAGAATACAAGAGATGTGTGTATACTCATTTATTTGTTTATTGTCTTTTTTTATCTGCTAGACAGTAAGCCACACAATTTGTATGTGATTAAGAGCTTTGACTATTTTATACACAATGTTCTCTTATCCTAGAACCTAGTGTGTAGTCAACACTTCACTGATATTTTTCAGAAGGAAGGAGGAGAGAAAGAAAAGGAAAGAAGGAATGCCAGCACAAATCCAGTTTCCACAAAAAGGTATATATGAGAAATGGAGGGTGCTGGGGTTGCACTAGTAGGTACAAAGATTGCAGAGTTAGAAATCACAGTAGAATGAAAAAACAATGTACAATAATCTCCATTAAGATTCTCAAGTTTAGGGGTGCCTGGGTGGCTCAATCAGTTAAGCCTCTGCTTTCTGCTCAGGCCATGATCCCAGGGTCCTGGGATCCAGCCCTGCATCCAGCTCCCTGCTCAGCAAGGAGTCTGCTTCTTTCTCTCCTTCTCCTTCTGTGTGTATGTGTGTGTGTGTGTGCGCATGCTCTCTCTCTCACACACACACAATCTCTCAAATAAATAAATAAAATCTTAAAAAAAAAAAGCAATCCCCAAGTTTAAGTTATTTACTTTACAGTTTTGGTTCCAAGTTTACTCCAGAGACTTAATTATTATAATTTTAATATCAATTAGTAGTATATTTCAAAATAAAACTATCACTTCTATTCATTCCTCTGGCACTTTTTTAGAGCTGAGATCACTTGAATTAAAATCAGAGTCCAGGGGCGCCTGGGTGGCTCAGTGGGTTAAAGCCTCTGCCTTCAGCTCAGGTCATGATCTCTGGGTCCTGGGATCGAGCCCCGCATCAGGCTCTCTGCTCAGCGGGGAGCCTGCTTCCCTCTCTCTCTCTCTGCCTGCCTCTCTGCCTACTTGTGATCTCTCTCTGTGAAAAAAAAAAATTAAAAAAAAATAAAATCAGAGTCCACTCTTTCCTTTTATTTTTAGGACACTCACTGAAATCTTTTCTGACAACTGTCAGATTTCCTACTGCTTTGTCAAGGAGAGTGATAGGTAGACTTACAGCCCTTGGGAATGTACATATCAAGTCAGAAATCAACCCATATATTGATTCAAAATACACAACATAAACAGTCAGTTCTGTATTCCCACAGAAGTGTTTTTATACATTCATTTACTTTAGTGTTTAAACACCCTTCATACCTAATAGATTAATGACTGAAAGCTTTTCAAAGATTGGAATCATTCACAATGATTTGAATGTAAAGAAGTTGCTATGTTTTCATTAGATCTGTTTCTGTTTACTTAGAGGTAAATAGTAGGGTTTTTATTTTTACTTTCTTCTTTTAACAGTCTCATTGTAGATTTTGAGCTCATATTTAGAACCTTTTGGAAATGGCTGCAACTAAACAAACAGAAGAGCAAAAAAATGCTACTTTTACATAGCTCTGTTGTTCCTCAGATTTCATTTCTATTTGCTGAGCATTTTGTGAAAAATAAGAAAAGTAAATGATGACAATTTAATAATAACTGATAAAGGTTGGTAGGATATTAAAATTAAATTAGTCACAAATAGCAGTCAAGACAAGAATTAGACTTCAACAAACTAATGTTAATGTGAATTTTCCAGGTAGTCCTTATTTAAAGAAGAAAGTATATTTTATAATATATATAAAGTTTAAGCATATAAGATCCTAACATGAGAAACTGTGTTAAATAGTATATTAAAGTACCAATTAAAAATATTTACATATTGCAAAACCTAAGTAATTTGGTAAAAATTGAATACTGGAATACCCTTAAGTGAATGAATGAATGGATGGATGGATGAAGGAATGAATGAAGAATTAGTGAATATATACTCAAGAAAATAAGTACTGTTTTGTTGTTTTCAAATATCTAAAATAATTACTCTCCCCCCCAAAATAGAGAAATGATTGCCCCCCCAAATCCTATCTTAATGAGTGGGCAAAGTTCATTTTTTAAAACCTGTCTATTTTGAAATAAATGTAAACTAAATAAATGTAGACTAACAGAACAGTTGCAGAAATAGTGTACAGAATTCCCTCACAGACTTCATTCACTTTGCTCTAATTTTAACATTCCCATTATTGAAACTAAGAAATTAGTTATTAACTGAACTACATAATTTATTCATATTTCACCATTATATTCACTAATATCATTTTTCCGGCCTGAGATCCAAGTCAGTAGTAACACTTAATTTGTCATTGATTTTTTTCACCCTCCAATCCGTGACAGATTTTTAGTCTTTCCTTGTTTATCTCGACCATTTTGAAAAATATTAATTTAGAATTTTATAGACTCTCTCATTTTGTACAGTTAGTTTTGTTTTGATTTATTTTGTTTTTTACAATACAGTTGAAGTTGTGAATTTTGGGGAAGAATACCATAAAACGATACACATTCTCAGTGAATGACATCATTCAATGTTGTTTCCAAGTGGAACATTATATCTATATGTATTAAAAAGGAAAAAAAAATAGTAACTCTACAACATCTACTGTATTTCTCTTACATAATGTTATTCTGTTTCCATTGTAATAAAACATATATTGAGGAATATATCTTTTAAGAATATGAAAATATTATTTCTCCTTAAACTTTCACCCTCAAGGATTAGCATGGTTTGTGGATCTTGCCTGCAGTGATAACTATTGTGGTATTTTTCTATTTCATTATTTTTATGTTTACTAATTGAGGTTTTCTTCAAAGAAGTATTATCTCCCTCCCCCCTTTTATCCATTTATTTAATCATTTATATCAGTGTGTATTCATGTGTGTTTATTTTATTATTATATCAGTGTGTATTCATGCATGTTTATTTCATTATTTGGGTTATAATCAAATATTGTTGTTTACACATTGGTCAAATTGTTCCAACTTTGGCTATTGAGAGAGTTTCACCCCAGCTTCTTAGTCTTTTTGACATTGTACCTTCCTTTTCTCTCTCTCTTTTTTTTAAAGCACTTTATTACTTTTTGACAGGATAAGATGCTCTGATTTCTTCTTGTATTTTCCTAATCTCAGCTTTAGAAACAATCACTTGTCAATGGGCTTGACACACTTGAACTGTTTTTGTTTTGTTATGGTAAAACATATAAAATCTAAAACTTAACATTTTAGTCACTTTCAGTGTACATTTCAGTGGCAACCATCACCACCATCCATTTCCGGAATTTTTCATCTTCTGAAACTGAAACTCTGTACCCATTACATAATAGCTCTACCCTGGCAAACCTCTTTCCTTTGTTGTCTCCATGAATTTGACCACTGTAGGCACCTCATGTAAGTGGAATTACACCATGTTTTTTCCTTTATGTCTGGCTTATTTCACTTGGCACAATGTCTTCAAGTTTCAACCATGTTGTAGTATGTGTCAGAATCTTGCTCAGGAGTCCTTTTTCATGTTTTATGTGATTAATATTCTTATAAAATTTTGTTTTCTTATGATATTGGAATATCATTATCTCACTTATGAGATCATCTTATCTTTATATTTAAAATATGTATTCTCTTAAGCGTTTTAGTATAAGAAATATTCTGATACTAATATTTATAAATATTGAAATTTATAATTTGAAAAGTGAGATAACTATTTAAGAAAGCATGGTTTGAAACTTCTGCTTCCATTAGAATACAGAAATATGTAAGGCAATGTCACTCCAACATTAAAAATGAGAACAATAAAAGTAATCTACAAACAGAAAAATTTTAAGCCCAACTGAGATCTTATCAGCCTAATTACCTGTAGGCTGCAAAGTGACCCAATTACCTATAATTTAAAATACGATAAATTCTTTCTGGAAAAGATGTAACACATCACTGTTTCAACTTTAGCAGTGAAATGGATGGGGAGGGCAGTCACCATACACAGGAGAGAAAGAACCAGATCAACATTTA
>NW_019154124.1:14780791-14881431 GCF_002288905.1 Enhydra lutris kenyoni | reverse complement strand
ATGGTTTTTTTCAACTTTGAAGTATAGGGTTGAATTGCAGTTTAGATTCTCTAGAATCTAGACCCAGACAAAAAAACTCAGATGGTTTTTTTCAACTTTGAAGTATAGGGTTGAATTGCAGTTTAGATTATCTAGAATCTAGACCCAGACATATGGTAAATCTGCTTCCAACTACTCTATTCCCAAGGTCATTGTAGAATGCTCATAAGGGAGATTAGGAATTAGGTATAAAAACTCACAAACTGCCAAAGACCTCTTCTGAAGCACAAGCATATCGTACTGTATTCTGAGAGAGGAATGGAAGAATTCAGAATAAAGCCTATCCCTCCTGTGCTTCATATACTACAGTGAGTATGAAGCAGTAACTATCCTCCCTTCAGGGAAATACAGAATACCTAATATTGCGATTGGAGTAATGATCATTTTTTTTTTTATTATAGTTAACATGCTCTATTTCTTTTGAGATCTTATGATGGAATACAATCCAAATGTCTTAATCTCAGCATACCTCTAGAAAGCCTAACTGCTAGCAAACTGAGATTTAGTCATTGAGTATATGTTAACTTTCAGCAGTTAGAAATCCCCTCTTTGCTATTACTCTCATAAGGAATTCTATTTGGACTGGCTCCTAACATCATACAGGGCCTGTTCATTACTACAACTTCTCTCCCTTCGTTTTGCTCAGGTTGGATCTGCCTCAGTATAATAGTAAATCCCCTATACACAGTGTCTCTGTAAAAAGAAAAGTATCCATAAATATAACATTGTTGTTCCCAAGTGCACGGCACAGATGAACATTTTTTTCTGCTGTGTACCTCAGTTACATGGGCATACAAATAAAGATGTAGACTCAGTTATGAACCAATCGCTCTGCATAATAAGAGGAGAGGGAGAAAAGAAGCAAAGAGGCAACAAATGTGGGTTTCATAAAGACGCATTAGCCTTTTTAATGCATGAAATGACTCCATCCAAAGTGACAGTTAAAGAAGTCACCACCCAAGAAGTAGAGGAGTACAGGAGAAAAATAGCACTGAAAAAATTAACAAAAATCAGGGGAGATCTGAATTTTTATAGGCCATGAAGTTGGTTGGGGAGAATCAAAGAGATTTTATCTGGATCTCACATAAACTAGTCCACCAGGTGCCATCTTAGTTCTACTTGCTTGTACAAGTTCCCTTTCACATGCTAATGAAGGCTGAGATTCCTTTGCTACCCTCTAACCTTGCCACACTCCATCCACACAATATTCTATTCTATCACATATGTTGGTTTAAATGTAAATAAGTGTTTCTAGGTATAAGAAGATAAGATCATTGTTAATGGATTCAGGACAACTTTGATCATAAAATATTCCCCAATACTAGAATTAAGTATAAATGCAATGTGTGAGTAGAGGTCAAAATCTGAAGGCCTTGTATTTAATAGCCTAGAGTGATAAAAATAATTATGGAAATATATGGAGGAGAAATACTTGTAATTAAACAGTTGGATGATTAGGTTTCAAAAGTTATTTATTTGACGTGGAATTGGAGCTTGAATACTTTAAAAAGAAAAATATATATATGGTCTTGAGATTATTAAAGTTATGATTAAGGGAGAAATACAGGAATAATACAGTTTTTAAGAGTAATAATCTAAGCCAGGGCTGATCTAGGCAGTTACACTGAATAGATAAAAGCTTTCTTTTTCTTTTCTTTTAATTGATGAATATTTTGTGGCCTCACATATATTTAGTGTGCATATATCTTATGTACTGTGGAAAAAATCAACAGAATTAACAAGTTAAACTGAGAATCAATATTTTTAAATTTTGCACTACAACCAAAATATAATCATCTCACCATCTTAAATCAACCTCTTCTCTTACAGACTCACCTTCACCAGGAGATCTTGGGAAACTTAAAAGTAAAGTGATCAAATATGGAAAAAAAATATTAAATATAATCTAGCTCAGCACCCACCTTTTGTGGCTAAAGAAACTAAGACAATGGGAAATTAAAATAATATTTTGGTTAGTGACAAAAACTGATAAGACCACAGTACATGTTTGCCTGTCCCCACTATATTTGGTTACTAATTGCACTCAAATGAACCCCAGCAAAAATATTTTAACACCCTCATAATTTTTTCCTGTTAAAAAAAATCAAAAATAGTTTTCAAAATTATATGTATGTTAAGCATTATATGAATGGAATTAAGCAGCATATCAGTAAATATAATTTGTAAACTGTTTACCATTATAGTATACCTGACATATTGTGAGAATTTTATTTCTGATTTCCATTTATGAATACTTTGGGCATAACTGTATAATGTAAAATTATAATGGCTTATTTACCACTATCCAAGGATCAATTCATAAACTATAAAGGGAAAAAAGACTGAACTATATTATTTCATTGCTGCTTTCTGAAAATCTTTTCTACAGTTTTTGAGTTTGGAGCAATGCAATGGCCAGTTTCCTTTTATCTCCTTCTCCACAACAAAACTCAGGACAAGTAAACAAATACATATGGAGTAATACAAAGAAAAAGAAATATCTGGTAGCCTGTGTGTGTGTGTGTGTGTGTGTGTGTGTGTGTGGTTTTCTTCCTA
The DNA here is from genome assembly GCF_002288905.1 of Enhydra lutris kenyoni. Classification (NCBI taxonomy): domain Eukaryota; kingdom Metazoa; phylum Chordata; class Mammalia; order Carnivora; family Mustelidae; genus Enhydra; species Enhydra lutris. Next base: position 14,878,836 of record NW_019154124.1, on the reverse strand, counting down.
TTACTATTTGCTATCTAGGCATAGTCAGACCAATAAATGGGGTAGGAGATGAGCTTCAATCTCTGAAGATAAGAATTCCATAATAAATTACTGATTTAACAAGGCAGAAGTCATGAGCATGATCAAAAAAGAAGATCTGCACATTGACCCTTGTGATTACAGAGTAATTACAGTGGTGTTTTGTTGGGAATACCTAATCTATCAACATGTCAAGTTGCTGCACCAAAAAGCATATCATTAGTTTCTAATTCTTCCAGATATTTCAGAGCTACCCTGAAATTTGAAGCAATATGCCCTGACAAGCTAATGTAATTGCCTACATTAGTGATAACACATTTTTCTTTTGGGTAAAGTCCTAGTTTACAAAAAAACAAAAACAAAAACAAAACAAATTGAAATTATGAACTTCAGCCCTAAAATATGTATTTTTTCTTGAAAAATAAAAATATGCAAATATATTAAGATTATAGTATAATACTAAACCCTTTATATATAATGTGCTACAAATAAAAATGAATATAGTATTCTGATAAAATCAATAATAATAATAAATGCAATAGTAGCAACAAGAATAAAAATAAATTACAAAATAATTCCACTTGAAGTCCACTTTCATATAAAATCAAAAGGAAAGGGGGTTTATTTAGTTGTACCTTGTATGAAAAAACCCTGTTGTATCATATATGCTCAATAAGTGCTAATTAATCTATTGTATATCCCTATCACTAAGATTTGACCTGAAATAATATTTTCTCTTTAAAAGAGATTTCCACTATTAGTAGCTCATTTTATATTGTGAAGTAAGAAAAAGGGAAGTACATCTGGATTATATGCTTATTGTGAAAAAACTGTAAAAAATCTCTAAGATAATTTTGAAAGGACAAAGGGTAAGCTAATAGGGCCTCCCACTGTTCAAACTGTTACAATTTGGCCCAATACTGAAAAATAATTATAACTTTAAAAAAAAAATTTTATTTATTTATTTGAGAGAGAGAGAGAGAGAGAGAGAGCGTACCCATGCACACACACAAGTAGGGGGAGCAATAGGCAGAGGAAGAGGGAGAAGCAAGCTCTCTGAGGAGCAGGGTACATGACTCAGGACTCTGGGATCATGACCTGAGCCAGAGGCAGATGCTTACTTACCCCACTGAGCCACCCAGGTGGTTGGGCTCAGGTCCAAAATAATTATAACTTATTCATGTAAGTTAAGAGTACAAAAATGTTGTAAAAACAAGTTGATAATCAAATAATGAAAATAAACATAAAAAGTACCAAAAATAGTCTTAATTAAAATTTAACCATATTAAGACAGAAGACAGAATTTTTTTTAAATTTTTTTTCAAGATTTTATTTATTTATTTGACAGAGACAGAAAGAGCACAGGCAGGGGGAGTAGCAGGCTGAGGGAGAGGGAGAAGTAGGATCCCTCCAGAGCAAGGAGCCATATGTGGGACTCAAACCCAGGACCCTGGGATCATGACCTGAGCCAAAGGAAGATACTTAACTGTTGACTGAGCCACACAGCCTTCCCTTAAGACAATTATTTTATGATTATATTTATATGCTATAATACACAGGCATTTGTTTCTCTTATTAATTTTATATCACTTTATATAGCATAAATGCAATTTTTTTCTAAGTACAGAGATATGTGAAACTATAAATAAACCAACTCAATGAATGATAAGAGGAAGGATGAGAAATAAGCCTGGTTTCACGTATATGGAATAGAGCAAACTACTGAATTAGCTAAATGTAGCAAGATGGAGATGAAATACACAAAGTTAGCTTCTCATATTCTGGGAAATAAAACATTTTGAACATTCTGAGACACTCTGAGTATCTACTCTAAGTAGATATACTGATATAATTAGTAAACAAGGCCAAGCACCCTCTATATGACTTGGTAAATTTGGGAAGGAAGTGGATTGGAGATCCAGGATGAAATAAATGCTATGAGTTTGAGACCTTTCAGTTCCACATTACAAACACTGACATTACAAAAGATAGAATTTCCCTGGTAATTTATGTAAGAATAGCCATCAAACCCTAAGTGTAAATTAAGATGGAAGACTCAAACAACTCTTTATTTCCCATAAGAGAAATAAGCTGAAAATCACTCCAGATTTGTCAACTTAGAATCATTAGATCAGTGTTTCATTTCTTGAACCTGGATATATAAACATAAGTATTTCTGTATGTCAGTAGGATTTATAGCTATGAAGATAAAAAGAAATTTCAATGTGTAATAACAGTAGCACATTAGCACATAACTAATATATAATGTTAAATATTATATGTAATATATTAAATATATTGTAATATAACTAATCACACTTTTATATTTTTTCTAGTGTTGTAATACTTAAGAGGGATTGGATATATAATATGACTTTTGAAAATGATATATTTATTTATTTGGGAGCGAGCAGGAGGAGGGATGGGGCAGAGGGAGAGAATCTTCAAGGAGACTCCCCACTGAGCACAGAGTTCAACACAAAGCTTGTTCTCATGACACATGAGATCATGACCTGAGCCCAAACCAACTGATGCTCAACTGACTGAGCTACCCTCTCATCCTGATATTTATGATTTTGAGAGATTTCATTATGTTTTAAATCAATGGTTTCAAAGAATGTTTAACTGATGAGCCTTATCCATAAAAGAGGTAGGCAAAGAAGAACAAAGTCAAAGCTAGTAGAAAAAGGAAATAAAACAGTTTAGAACAAAGTCACCTGGGTTGCTCAGTTGGTTTGGTGACTGCCTTCAGTTCAAGTCATGATCCTGGGGTGCTGAGATCGAGTCCCACAACAGGCTCCCAGCTCAGCAGAGAGTCTGCCTCTCTCTCTGACTCTACCCCTCTTGTTCTCTCTCTCTCTCTCTCTCTCTCTCTCTCTCTCTCTCGGATAAATGAATAAAATCTTAAAAAGATTAGAGCAAAAATAAATGAGAGACCAAAAACAAAACAAAGAGGAAACAAAAAACAATAGAAAGGATTAGTGAAACCAGGAGCAGATTCTTTGAAAAGATAACATTGATAAAAGATAACATTGATAGTCAAATTCATCTAGAGAAAAAGGAGGACTCAAATAAATAAAATCAGAAATGAAGGAGAAACAACTGATCCCACAAAATACAAAGGGTTATAAGAGAATATTATAAAAATTATACAACAACAAATTGGAAACCTAGGAAAATGAATAAATTCCTCAAACCATATAATCTCCAAAAGTAAATCAGGAAGATACAGGAAATTTGAAGAGACCAATTACTAGCAATGAAATTTAAATCAGTAATAAAAAAATTTCCAACAAATAGAAGTCCAGGATCAGCCGGCTTCTCAGATGAATTCTGCCAAACATTTAAAGAAGAGTTAATACTTATTCTTTTCAAACTATCCCAAGATAATAGGAGAGGAAAGCTTCCAGATTCATTATATGAGGCCATTACCCTGATACCAAAACCAGACAATGACATGACAAAAAAAGAAAACTACAAGCCAATGTCTTTGATGAACATGGATGCAAAAACTCTCAACAAAATATTAGCTAACTGAATTCAACAATACTTAAAAAAAAATCATTCACCATGATCGAGTGAATTTACTCCATGGATACAAGGATGGTTTAGTATTCATAACTCCATCAATGTGATATATCCCATTAACAAGAGAAGGGATAAAAACCATATGAGCATTTCAATAGATTAAAAAAAATGATTTGACAAAATTCAACATCTATTCATGATAAAACTCTTCACAAAGTACATTTAGAGGTAACATATTTCAACACAATAAAAACCCAGTTTATATTTTTCCTATTTTTGTGTATAGGATTTTTTAAAAATTTCTTTCTTTAAATACAGATTAACTGATAAAATAATGATCTATCAATCCTTTGACCCTACCTAAAGTTGATAACCTCTGGAGCTCACTAATTCCTCAATTTTAAATATTGAAATTACTTTTGATATTGGTTTCTCGGCTTCTTCAAAATTTAACAATTGTCTTTATTATACAGATAAAGTCAATGAAATCTGGATTGAGTTAACAATTAGTCTATATTTGCTATAGCTACAGGTATTGGACTCTGGATCATAACCCAAGATGTCTGAGATTCATTGTTGAAAAACTTACACTAAGTAGGCCAACACTATTTTATCCAAAGCAATTACTATAGTAAGATTCATATTCATTTCAATTCTCTAACACTGTATTTGTTTTCAGTCTCAGTAACATTAATGGAGTTCATTGCTTTTAATGATGTGAGGGAAATTAATTAAGCAATTTATGTTAGTCCGACAGAGAAAATAACCTCATTAAGAAAATGCCATAGGGTAAGTATGGCCAAAAATAAAGTGAAGAAAATCCGAGGATAGAAATGATTATTAAGACACCCTTGAAGACTGACTATAAGCTACACAAAATAATTCCACCATAGCCAAGAAGAAAATAGTATCATATTTTTAAAAAAATGTATTGTAGATTGTAAGGTTCATCTATGGTTAATATTTAAGAGTTCTGTAAAGATGGATTAAGAGAGATGTTCATTAACTGATAAGAAGACATGTTTGTTAATGTTAGTTAGCAACTGATGTTGACAAATTTCTTCTTATTTCGGGAAGAAGAAAAAGAAAGAAAAAAGGTCAAAGATCATCCTGCTAATACCACCTCATGAAGTACAAAAATAAAAGGCTAAATTACAACATTGGCATAGTTTCATACACTTGCTACTACATGTTGTCTGTCTTAGAGAATTATCTAGGCCCACTTCTTACCCAGAGAGATTAAGTATTTCATTTAGCTAATCTTGTGTAATATGTTAAGCAATATGCTTATCTGCTCTTCTATACTTTACAGTAAACATGATTATCTATTTATTTGACAGATACTTCAAAATATATTTAAAATGTTTCTTTAATATGATTATGATGATTAAAATAATGACAATAACTTTGCTATTTTGGAATCTCATCCTTAGTGGGACTAGTTCTACATTCGGTGTGTTGGTTAAAACTTGTGTGCAGTTAAAATCATCCTTTTAATATATTTTAATCAACCAATTAAATCTACACAATTTGTGTTAACCCTTTATAGTAATTTGATGATAATGATAATAACTAACATATATCAGTGCTTACTATGTACTAGAACTTATCCTAAGACCTTATGTATACTTTATGCATATTTACTTACTTAATCCTCAATATTACTTAGTAGTTACCATTATGTTTATTCATATTTTATGAATAATTGTAATTTTTTGGATATAAATGAGAATTTAAATAACTACATGTAATTATATGTATAGTCACAAAGGTCATGTCATTAATATCATTCTTAATCCTAAAAATAATAAAAAAGTTTTATGCTTGGTAGATGACATAAGGTTAACTTTTCAAAGCATTATGTCTGTCTCCTAGGGAAAAACAAATTGTGAGTAGCTCTCTATACAAACTGTCTTAGTGGCACAGGGAGAGGTAACAGTAATGGGGACTAGAGAGGAAATCAACATGGAAAAGTGTGGAGATTCAAGATATTAGGACATACTGATGTGCATATGTGCATATGCATATGTGGTGTTTGTGTACTTACATGTGTTACCTACCTCGGAACTTTGTTAGGATGGAAAAAAAATGGCTGTATGAAGGACATTCCTCAAAAACACTTAAAGTAAATGAACAAATCACTGCAGCTTGGGGCAGAAGTTTACAGTTGAGGCAAACAATAAACATGTCCAAAGTCTTAGAGGATAAAATTGAGAGAGAGTCCTTTGGGTAATTTGGATATTGAAGACATTGTGTACACCAGGGAATTTAGAAATCCATGCATATGTCTAGGTCAAGATGCATACTCTCAGAAAGATCTGAGAAGTCCTTAAGCTTTCATTTCTGAAACCTTAGGCTCAGTGAAAGCAATGAGCCTGAGACAGTTTTATGGGCCTAGCTAAGCACAGAAGGAGTGTCCCAACTCAGGGCCAATTTGCAAATACTGAGAGTATTTTTTTCATTTTCTTTCTCTTCATTTCTCTTTCATTTTCTATTTTCTTTTGACTCCATTTGTCAAAGGGAGTGTCTATCAAAACACTAGCTGACCACAAGCTGCAGGAACACGGACAGCAACCAATGTCATTCCTGACCATTAGTCAGTAATGGTTGTACCAATTCACATCTCACTAACAGTGAAAAAAGGTTCACTATCTTCACATCCTCACCAGCACTTGTCATTTCTTGTTTATACACACACACACACACACACACACACACACCATTCTCACTGGTGTGAGGTAAAATCTCTTTGTGATTTTGATTTGCATTTCCCTGATGAATAATGATGTTGAGCATTTTTCATGCGTCTGCTGGCTACCAATATGTTTTCCTTAGAAAAATGTCTATTTGGGTCTTCTGCTCATTTTTAATCAGATTTTTTTTGAGTTTTGATTATTTCTTTGTTGATTGCACAAGTTCTGTTCTTGCCTTGACCTTGATTTCTTAGAAATGTCTCTAGTGTTTCTTCATAAAGGGAGATTGGTTTTGGGCTCAGTATTTACCAATATTTTAACTTAATTTAAATCTAATTTAATTTAATTTGCTTTTCTGCAAGGACTGAGATGAGTCTCAGGGACATAGCAAAGTCTTAGGGATAGAAACTGGGAGAGACCAGCAGCACAGACTTAAGTTAGGCCCGTGATATGCACTGACTGCTCATCATAGCTGTAGCAGAAATGAGAGATAGGTTAAAAGTCACATTATGAGGCAACAACAACAACAACAACAACAAAAATATATATATATATATATATATATATATATATATATATATATATTTAAAATACTTTGCTTCCTTTGCCATGTTCAGAACTTCTCATATTCCACATTAAACCTACTCTGGCACTGACTCTTCAAGGTGATGGTTGTGCTAATCTCTAAAAAAACAATATCCAGAAGATTGTCAGTGACAAACTATAATCTTTTCCTTTACAGCTGTTCTGGGCATGTGATTGATATTCATCATCTCCTTCCTCTCCCAGCCATTCCATGTTCAATGATAGCAAAAAAAAAAAACCTAAAATATCAAAACTGTAAAATACAAACCAACAAAAGATAGGGACTGATCATGTATAATGGATCCTTAAAGCAGTTAAAAGCATTTTTTTTTTTTTCAGCAGAAACCATGGAGGCTAGAGGTAGTGGGGCACATACGTGAAATCCTGAAAGAATAAAAATTATCAACCAAGAATTGTATGTCTTGCAAACATTCTCCATTCAATCAGAATTGGAGAAATTAAGACATTTTCAGGTAAACAAATGTTGAGTGAGTTTGTCACCAGTAAACCTGTTTATAAGAAATACTTAAGGGACCCTTCAGGAATAAGTGAAAGAATACTAGGGAGTAACTTGAAGGCAAATGAATAAATAAAGAAGTCAGTAAAAGTAACTGAATAGGTAGATCCAAAAGGCAGTATTATTACATTTTTGGTTTATAACTCCTCTTTTTTCCCCCACGTATTAAAAAAAAAACATAAATGCACCAAATGGTATTTATAAATTTATATTAATGGGCACATAATGCATAAAGGTGCAATTTTTGACAGCACAAGAGGGAAGGAAGGAGTTATATATATGACCAAGGTTTGTGTATACTATGAAGCTAACATGGTATCAATTCAAAGTAGATTGTTATAAACTTAAGAAATCAAATGTAATCCCCAAGGCAACCACTGAAAAAATAGCCAAAAATGTACAAAAACTAAAATCAGAAAGTAATTGAAATAATACATTACAAAAAAAATACATTACAAAAATAATACATGACAATACATTTGGAAGGCCAAAATAGAAGAACTGAGGACCAAAGAAATAGAAAAATAACAAAATGGCATAAGATTTTTTCACTTATAATTACTTTAAATAATTTATAATTACTTTAATTTCTCTTATTAAAAGGCAAATATCAGCAGTATGGATTTAAATCAAAATTTTAAAAAGTAAAAAATAAAGAACAATGATCCAACTCTATGCTATCTATGAGTGACTGACTTAAATCCAAAGATACAAATAAGTTGAAAATGACAGGATGGATGGAATAAGATATTCTATGCAAACAATAACCAAAAGAGAGCTGAGTGGCACACTAATATCAGACAAATAGATTTTAAAGTAAAAACCTTTATAAGAGACAAAAGATAATATATAGTGATAAGAAGATCAATTCATTAAGAAGATAAAATAATTATGAACATATGTGCATCAAACAAGAGAGTCACAAAATGTATTAAGTAAAAATTGACATACTTAAAGGGAAAAATAGTTTTATAATAACAATTGAATATTCAATATTCTTGAGGATGGACCATATCTTGGACCACAAAACAATTCCCAATAAATTTAAGCAGACAGAAACCATGCCACGTATTTTCTCTGACCAAGCATGGAATAAAACCAGAAATCAATGCTAAAGACATCACAAGAAAACCACAGACAAATAATACTGGTTAACATAGTTACAAAAATCCTCAACAAAATGCTAACAAACCAAAATTACAATCATATAAAAGAATTGTGTATCTTGATCTAGTGAGATTTATCTGAGGAATGCAAGAGTGGTTCAACACAGAAACATCAACCAATGTAATATACAACATTAGTAGAATGAAGGGAAAAAAACAACAAAATATGAAACATGATTGTCTCAGATTTCTCTGAAAAACAGAATCAATACCATATATATATATATATATATATATATATGGTATTGTATATATGGTATTGTATTGACTCACATGGTTATGGATATCAGGAAGTCCCATAGGCTGCCATCAAGCTGGGGAACAAGAGAAAGGCAGTGGTATAATTCAGTGGTATAATTCAGCCTGAATCTGAAGGCCTAAGAATTGGGTGATGATGCACAGCTGAACATGTAAACACCAGTGTGACTAGTTGAGTTTGAATACCCAGGAATTAGGAGTGCCAATGTCTGAAGACAGGACAAGATGGAAAGCTCAGCTTAAGAATGAATGAATTCATCCTTCCCCTCACCCTTTTTTCCTATAAGGACTTCAAAAGATTGGAAAATGCCTACCCATATTATTGAAGGTGATATTCTTTACTCAGTTCATTGATTCAGATGCTAATTTCTTCCAGAGACACACTGCCAGACACATCCAGAAAGAGTGTTTACCTCCTATCTGCATGTTGTTTAGCCCAATCAATGTAACACACACAAAAAATTAACCATCACAAGAATGATCTCAACTGACTCAGAAAAGTCATTTGAAAAATACAATATGCATTCATAATAAAAACATCCAACAAAGTTGGAAAAGGAGAATTCTTCCCTGATAAAGTGCATTTATGGAAAGTGTATATCTACTATTTCTCCGTGTTAAAAACTGAAAGCTTCATTTAGATCAGGGAAAAAGTAAGAATGTGCCCTCTCACCACTTCTATTCACCATTGTACTGGTAGTTCTAGTCAGGGTAATTCAGCAGAAGAAGAAATAAAAGACATCAAAATCAGAAGGGAGAAAGTAAAACCAAATGCAACTAACATAATTTGATATATATTAAATCCTAAGGATCCGCAAAAAGACCTATTAGAGCTAATAAGAAAATTCAGCAAAGTATAAGACACATGATCAACACACAAATATTAGTTGTACTTTTGTACACTAGCTATGGACAATTCAAAAAGGAAATTAATAAAATAATTCTATTCATAATAACATCTACACTTGATCTTAGCCAAAAGGCTGAGAAGTGATTATTCATAATAACATCTAAAACACTAAAATACCTTAACCAGGTTATTGAATGATTCATACACTTAAAATAACAAAATATTACTGAAAGACATTAAAGTCAATCTAAGTAAACAAAAAACATGGATCAGAAGACTTGGTATTGTTAAAGTAGCAATAGTACTGAAAGATTTCTACAAACACAATGATATGAATCCCTATTAAAATTTCAGTAATTTTTTTTTCAGAAATGGAAAAGCTAATTCTCAAATTTACATGGAATTATAGATGGCTCCTAAAATGACATATCTAGAAAAGAAAAAAAAAAAGTGGGAGAACTCAGTCTTTCAGATTTCAAAGTTTACTACAAAGCTACAGTTACCAGAAGCATGTGTTATTGGCATAAAATAGGTATAAATACCAATTGAATAGAACTGGGAGCCCAGAAATAAATCCATACATTTATGGCCAATTCAACAATGGTTCCAAAACCATTCAAATAGTTAAAAATAATCTTTCCAACAAATCGTGCAGGGACAATTGAATATCCAAAGAAGAATGAAGTTGGACCCCTGTGTCACAACATATACCACATTTAACTCAAAATGGATTGTAGACCTAAATGTATCAGGTCAGACTGTAAAATTCTTAGAAGAAAACATGAAAAAACCTTCATGACCTGCGGTTTGGCAAGAGATTCTTAGATATGACACCAACTGCTCAAGCTTAACACATATAAGCTTTTTTTTAGGGGAATGATGAAACTATTCTCAAAGTTGATATAGACCATAACTACATAACACTGTGAATATATTAAATGCCACTAAACTTTACACATTGAGATGGTTACATTTATGTTAAATAAATTTTACCTCAATACCAAAAAAAAAAAAAAAAAAAAAAAAGTAGTCAATCCAGTCTGGGTCATAGGAATAGAATAGGAAATGCTTTATTTAGAAGATACAATCTTAAGCTGAACCCCCCAAAATGAGTTGTGTAGTAAAGTATAGGAGATGGGAAGGGAAGAGAAAGTGCAAATGGGAGGATGATAGCCTAAAAGATTTCCAGTCAAGAGGTCACCATGAAAAAATATACAGAGGTCAGAATCAACATACAGTGATAGAAAAATGCAAATCAATCTTAGGGCAAAATATGCAATTGTGAAAACACCCAGAAGTCTTCTTCACATTCAAAAGAGCCTGGATCTACCTTTAATATTTAGAAGTCATTGAGTCATTGGTATAAGGAAAAAACATGGTCAAATTTGCCTTTCAATAAGATTACTAAGGAAACAGAGTGGCTAAGATATTAGAAAGAAGCAAGATTAGAGATAATGAGAATGATTTCATTAGTCTATGTAAGACAGTGAGGAAGGCCTAAACTATACCAGGAACTGTGGAGATTTTCTCAATATTTGATCATTAAGAGTCATCTGATGAATATAATGTTTTAGAAGGATTTAGGTGGCAGGGGGATGAATTAGAAGCTAAAGGCAAAGAGACCATTATGATGTTTTGAGATTGGGATATGAATTAGTGTGATGGAAACAAACAGAGAAGGACACACATAAGGGATATTTCAAGGGAAGAAATATCCCTGGTAACAGGGAATATGAGCAATGAGGTAAATGAAAAATCAATTACTCCTTCAAAATTGCTAGTTTTTAAAACAAGAAAAATGATGATAAATTTAACATGGAGTGGAAGTGAAATTTTGATTGTGTAATCTAGGGGATGTACATTTCCCCATTATCTCTATTCCAATTTTAAAATCAAACACAATGCTGTGAAAAAAAGGGATGTCTTTAGATCCTCGATGAGTGAACTTGAGCAAGTTGCTTTCCTCTGGGCTTCTTTTTATCTACAGAATAGTTTCAAAATTAAAATTTCTGTCTTTCAGAGATGAGAGGATGAGGGCTCATGTTAGTAAGAGTATATAACTTGTACAACAAGTACAATAATAAGTGCTAGCTGCAACAAATGGCATGATGATGATGATGATGATGATGGAGAAGAATTATGCCAAAAAGGCTAATATTTAAGATTTAGAAACAGGAATACTGCTGCCAAATATTTGTAGCAGGAAAAATTCTCATATATTTGCCCTTGAATCAATTCACTCTTTTTATTCAAGGATACTTCCTCAGTTATCATATCTTTTGTCACTTTTAGAATTTTTTTCAGTTCCTAAGTATTACACTCTTAAGGATCTTTGGGAGGAATAGTTACAGAATTTACATTAGGATTTATGATCAAGTTGTCACATATTTTAATTTTATTATTTTATTCTAAGTCCCCTGTGTTGGATAAGACAATGAAATTTGAGGTGATATTCAACTACCTTTGTTCATATGTAGGCTGTTAATAGTATGCAAATGCAAGGGTCCTCATTTATATTTAGAGGTTCTTTGGTAGTAAAAATAGAATTTTGCATGTTCATTGAAAGGACTGTAACGTAATAGGGAAGAAGACTTCATATTATATGACAAATCATATTTTGAAATGATAGCAGTAGTATTTTCTTGCCTACAATGAATTCTAATTCATTAAAATTAAACTAATAACAACCAGTGATCATTAGAGCAGTTTAATGTAAAGGGCAAGATATACATATTTTAAATAACCTTGCATTTCAGACTCTTAACAAAGATTTGATTACTATAATAAAATTCATTTCTTTCTCCCAGAGAAAAAGATAAAAACTAGAAAGGATAAGTAGTATACCTCTAGTCAATTGCAAAGTACTACATTAAAAAAAATTTTTTTTTTAAATTTGATAGAGAGGGAGATCACAAGTAGGCAGACACACAGGAAGAGAGAGAGAAGCAGGCTCCCTGCTGAGCAGAGAGTCTGATGTGGGGCTTGATCCCAGGACCCTGAGATCATGACCTGAGCTGAAGGCAGAGGCTCAACCCACTGAGCCACCCAGGCACCCCCAGAGTACTACATTAAAATAAAATATTTGGCTCTGCTATATTAAGCTCCCTGGATACTTCAAGATGATCTTTAAGACAAATCCAAAAACTACTTGAAGATTTTACTTTAAATTCAAAACAGAGTATTGCTAATGTGTTGTTGTTTCCAAATTTCACTGGTCATATATCCTTGATGGAAAATACATTATAGAATAAAAAGGGCTTCATCTTAATCTTTCCTATTTTGTATAAAAAATAAAACATAATCTTTCAAGTTTAAAGTTGTATGTTTAAAGATAACATTTAGTATTTTCAGAGAAGACGAAATTGTAAACGTATCCCCTGCCAGAACATTTCTTTGGTAATAGAGAAGAATGACTGCCATGAAGGTCACAGCCTTCAGAGGAAAATCTGATTCCAATATTGAAGGCAATTTATTTTCCCCAATCAAGTCAGAAAAAATTTAAATGTGTGGAGAATATATTACTAAAAAACTAGTTTAATTCAAGACTTAAAATCCAATAAAACACATTGGACTTTTTGCATTTTATTGTTTAAATTTCTTATTTATAATCTATAGTGAGAAGGCAAAACTGATATTAATGTATTTCAGACCAATTCTGTTTGCTGGCATGTTTTATTCTATCCTCCCCAAATTGATAGATGACATTACTGTCAATTTAAAATCAAATTAAGTAGATATACAATGGCCACCTCATTATTTCTACATATAATCTTTCTTTGCTTTGCATAAATCAAATACTGTTAGGACTAATTGAAATTATATTTGTACATAACTGATGCAAGATTATAATAGTAATACACTGTTTTAATTTTCTTGAAACCATTAATAACACTAATTTTGAACATGCATTTCAATTTTTCTGTAAAGAGGTATGTGTGTATATATATATCTGCTCAATATTTAGAAATATGAAAGAATTACAGATGACCCTGGGAAATGTCAGCTGCATTTTAAGATTTAAAAATAACTATGATTTACATATTAAGGGCTTTAGTGGAAAAGGTGGACTTTTCAAGGTCAGATAAGTAATTTTAACAGAGAAGAAAGTGGCAACAAATAACCAAGTGGAAATGGTAGGAAAAAAAATACAGAAACAAGAAGGAAGTCAATGAATTCTTAACAGTTTAATAAATATAATTAAAATCCCGGAATAAAAAAAGGACAAAATGTTTATAAAAATAGATACCCATTTCAAAATTAATAACACGAAACTCACAGAACCAGAAGCTCAGATAACATCAAACACTTTTGAAATACAAATTAAACAAAACACCTAGGTATATCTAGGGATATTATATATAAACTGCTCACAATTAAAGTAAAAGGGAAAATCTTTAAGACTCATAGAAACAAAACACATTTCATACAGATGAATAAAGAGAAAGAGTACAGTAGATTTTTCATTTACCAATGATACATGAAGGAATGTGTTGCCAGCAGACTTGGATTACAGGAAATACTAGTGAAGATTCTTTAGGCAGTGAAAATTGTTTAAGAGACAGAAATCTGGATCTGAACAAAGAAATAAAGAGTGTAGGAAGTGGAGCAATTGGAGGTAACTACAAATTTTGTGGGATTTTTCTTAATTTTCATTGCATGTAAAGATAATTCACTCTCTAGAGTAAAATACTCATGCTTTAGTGTGTATTTATAGCACAAGTATAATTAAAATGTGTATCAAGGATAGTACAAATGTTGTAAGGAAAGAATTAAAAGTATATTGTAAATTGCTTAAATTATAATGAAGAGATGGTATAAGGTTATATGTGGTAGATTCTCATTAATAAAGAAGTAAAATATGTTAAAGAAACAACTAAAATTTTTAAAAAAGAATAATAAGATTATGGGAATTAAAATAAAATGCGAAAAGTTAAAAGTAGTTAATGAAAATGAGGGCAGAGAAAGAGAGGAAAACTCCAACAATGAACTGATGGAACAAATAGAAAACAACTAGCAAGATGGTAGACTTTAATCCGACTACATCTGCATTAAAATATTTGTAATAGATTATGGAAACCTGTTAAAACACAGAAATCATCAGATTAAAATCATTAAAGAAGTTAAGTCTAACCACAAACATCTATAAACTACACATATAACACATGCTTCAAATATAAAGGGGTTAATATTAAAAGATGGAAAATTATATACTAAGCAAAAATAATCAAGAGAAAGTGGAAATAGTTACATTAATGTCAGATTAAATGGACTTAAGCACAGAAATATTCCCAAAGATGAAGAGTAGATGATGATAAAGATATCAATTATCTAAAAACAAGACAGCTTCAGATAACTCGCAGTGATAAAGAAGATCTGAAAATTAATATCAACCAACATGATCTAATTGACACTTAAAGAGTCTACTAAGAACACATTAAATATTCCTTCATGTGCACATGGAGCATTCCCTAAGATAAACATATTCTGCTCCATAAAACAAAACTTGACAAATTTAAGAGTTGGAATTAGTGAATGTATGTCCTAGGCTAATATATTTTTTTAATATTTTATTTATTTATTTGACAGAGAGAGAGATCACAATTAGGCAGAGAGGGAGGCAGAGAGAGAGGAGGAAGCAGGCTCCCTGCTCAGCAGAGAGCCCGATGTGGGACTTGATCCCAGGACCTGGGATCATGACCTGAGCCGAAGGCAGAGGCTTTAACCCACTGAGCCACCCAGGTGTCCTGTCCTAGGCTAATAATGGAATTAAACGCAAAGCTAACAAAAAAGAAATTACTCACAATATTTGAAAATTAAACAAAACAAATAATGAATGAATCAAAATTATAAAATGTTTTCATATAATAAAAATAAATACACATATTAAAATTTTGTGAATATAACTAAAACAGTATTTAGAGGAGTATCTATGCCATTAAATATTTGTGTATGTGAAGAATAAAGATCTCAAATCTTTGATATTGTTTAAGCCTCCCACTTTAGAAATTAAAAAAAAAAACACACATTAATAAATTAATCCAAAACAAGTATAAGGAAGAAAAGAGTAAGAACAGAAATCAAGAAAATAAATGAAACAAAATCTGTGTGTTTGATAATATCAACAACATTGACAAAACTTGACTATAAAAGGGAGCCTGGGTGGCTCAGTCATTAGGCATCTGCCTTCAGCTTGGGTCATGATCCTAGTGTCCTGGGATCGAGCCCCACATTGGGCTCCTGCTTGGTGGGAAGCCTGCTTTCCCTCTCCCACTCCCCCTGCTTGTGTCCTTGCTCTTGCTATTTCTCTCTCTGTCAAATAAATGAATAAAAGCTTTAAAAAAACTGACTATAAAAAAAGAAGGCACACGTTGCAATTATTGGAAAAAACAGGGAGAACATTAACACAGACCCCAAGGATAAGAGTACAGTACAAATCCCATGACAAAAAACTTAGATGAAATGGACAACTTGCTTGATAAAACAAACTGCCATGGCTCAGTCAAGAGGAAATAAAAAGGCTAACTTGTCCTATATCTTATAAAGAAATTTAATGTGTAGTTAAAGCCTTTCCAACAGAGAAAAATGCAGACCCATATAACTGCTGCCAAACATTTAAGGAAAAATACTAACAATTCAACACAACCTGTCCAAAATATGAAAGATAACAGAACACTCCTTACCTTATTGTATGAAGCTGGTATTATTATTCTGATGCCAAAAATAGACAAAAACTTGACAGAAAAATAATTCTTCAGACTAAAGTTCTTCAATAATATGTTAGCTAATTTCATTCACCAATATATAAATATAATAACACATTACAAGCAAGCTGGTTTAACCTAAGTGTTAAGTATAGTCCTAGTCTGTGCTTTATCTACCTCTGTTACACTGAAATACCTCCATCAACCACCAACTAAGACATTATGAACATTTCCCTGTGACCAACTGACAAGGACAACAAATTTTAGGGTTGGAGTTCAACATGATATGTTAATGCAAACCAAAAATTCACTACTGCAATGCTAAAGGTCCATTCAAGGAGGGTTTTAGGAGTCAATGGTGAGAGAAGAACTCTTAGTCAAAAAAGTTTTGAGCAGTACTCTTGCATGTCTACTTTCTGTGGAGGGAATATTGGCTTGAAGTTAGGATATATATATAAAAATATAAAATATATATACATATATTATCTTGATCAAATATATATGTAAAATATAATATATATATCATATATATATCTTGATCAAATATATATAAATACATGTAAAATATAAAATATACACATCATATATATATATCTTGATCAAATATGTATAAATAAATATATATATGTGTGTGTGTGTGTGTGTGTGTGTGTATATATATATATATATATATATATATATATATATGTCTTGATCGAATATATGTATATTTGATCAAGAGCCTGGGACGAAAGAATTAGGGAAAATAGGAACTAAGAGGTCTGGGAAAGAAATGTACAAATGGACTCAAGGGAGCGTGCACTATGTGTGAAACTCTTTGTCTCACTTCAAAACCCACAAAAGAGTGTAGAGGAGGCACTAAGAAACTAGGTGGATAGGATGACTTGAGCAATGGAAGCCAGATAAATCCTGCCTACAGCCACCATAATGGAATAAATAACAGAGCAGACACGGTGCTACAATTGACACCACCAAGGTTGGAACCAAAAATGTCTGATCTTCCAACAGTGGAGACCAAAGTGAGGCCCTTCATGTAATACCATCCCAGATGAAGACCACATAAACCACTTGATGTCAAGTTGAATACGCTGCACCTCTTTCACCCAGGGGAGGAAAACCGCTCTCTTTACTGGAATTGGTATCAGTTACAAACATTTATTTGTCTCCCCTTCTTACAGTGCTCAGGTAGCATCATTAACCAATAGTTTTCAAATGCCTGATTTATAAGCATGGAATTTGGCATCTAGCACTTTATATAAGGGAGGTGTGGCATTGAGAACTTCCAGTCCTTCATTGTCTTAGAACAGTTTCATGAAAAATTAGAATAAGTTATTAATAGATCAGGTAAGAACCCAGCTACAGAACTAACAGTGTAATTTGAGGGCTCTGACCTTCAAGTTGTTTAAACAATGGCTAATGTCAATTGTTGTGACCCGAATAGCTTCAGATGAGTCTAGAAATTGAAGGTAGAAAGAGAACCATTCCAGTGACTCACAGATTTTGTTTCCTGTCCCCACAACTTCGGTATATTCTGGCTTGGAGAAATTGTTTCCTGGGTTGTGGCATCTTAACCAGAGGACAAATAAAGGATTATGATAAATTTAAAACTATGGCTTTCAATTATTCAATTTAATGAAATATTAATTGAAGAAAATGTATAGTATTTGAGGTAATCAAATCAATTATCATAAAAATTTAGATTTGATGCTATATGGGGAAGGCTAGAACTTGGAAGATTCACTGAGCCATCTTTTGTTGTTTCCATATCTGGTGGTAAAAGAGTAAATTTTCAACTGCCACCTGATAAAGAGCAGGAAAACCAAGGGCTAACACTCTTTGGAAATGAAACTTTGGGCTACTTATGAGATAAGCTGAAGTGTCGGCTGACAGTGAGGGAAACACAGAATGGCTGGGAGAGGATGGAGATGATGAATATCAATCACATGACCAGAATCAGCTGTAGAAGAAAAGACTATAGTTTGTCACTTACAATCTTCTGGATATTAAGTTTTTTTTTTTTTAAGAGATTGGTGCAACCATCACCTTGAAGACTCAGGGCCAGAGTAGGTTTAATATGGACACATTGACATATGGACATGCCATCTGAACATGGCAAAGGAAGCAAAGTATTTTATATATATATATATATATATATATATATATATATATTTTTGTTGTTGTTGTTGTTGTTGTTGCCTCATAATGTGACTTTTAACCAATCTCTCATTTCTGCTACAGCTATGATGAGCAGTCAGTGCATATCACGGGCCTAACTTAAGTCTGTGCTGCTGGTCTCTCCCAGTTTCTATCCCTAAGACTTTGCTATGTCCCTGAGACTCATCTCAGTCCTTGCAGAAAAGCAAATTAAATTAAATTAGATTTAAATTAAGTTAAAATATTGGTAAATACTGAGCCCAAAACCAATCTCCCTTTATGAAGAAACACTAGAGACATTTCTAAGAAATCAAGGTCAAGGCAAGAACAGAACTTGTGCAATCAACAAAGAAATAATCAAAACTCAAAAAAAAAATCTGATTAAAAATGAGCAGAAGACCCAAATAGACATTTTTCTAAGGAAAACATATTGGTAGCCAGCAGACGCATGAAAAATGCTCAACATCATTATTCATCAGGGAAATGCAAATCAAAATCACAAAGAGATTTTACCTCACACCAGTGAGAATGGTGTGTGTGTGTGTGTGTGTATAAACAAGAAATGACAAGTGCTGTTGAGGATGTGAAGAAAGTGAACGTTTTTTCACTGTTAGTGAGATGTTAGTGATACAACCATTACTGAAAACAGTAAGGAGTTCCCTCAAAAAATTAAAATGAGAAATACCATACAAGACAATATCCAGTTATTCCACTCTTGGAATATTTACCTGAAGAAAACAAAAAAAAACTAATTTGAAAAAAAAAATATGGACTACTATGTTTATTGCCGCATTATTTACAACAGTCAAGATATAGAAATAATCTAAGTGTATGTTATAGATGAATGGACAAAACAGTATATTTTCACTCATATGTGAAATTTAAGAAACAAAAGTGAATAAGAGACAAACCAAAAAACAGACTCCTAACTATGGGAAAAAAAAACCTGATGGTCACAAGAGTTGAGGTGGGTGGAGGGTGGGGGAAATAGAGGATAGGGATTAAGAGTATACTTATAATGATAAGCACTGAGTAATGTATAGAATTGTTGAATCACTGTAATGTACACCTGAAACTAATATAATAAATACTCTAGGTAGACTATACTGGACTCAAAATATATATAACAATTTTAGTTTTGATACAAGAAGAAGATATGGTATATTCACAATGGAATGTTATTCAGCCATAAAAAGAAAATCAAAGCTTGCTATTCATAAAAACATGGATGGACCTAGACAGTATTATGCTAAGTAAAATAAGTCAGTGAGAGAAAGACAAGTATCATATGATTTCATTTATATGTGGAGTCTAAAAAACAAAACAAATGAACAAACAAACAAAATAGAAATAGACTCATAAATACAGAAAACAAAATGATGGTTTCTAGAGGGGGGTGGGAGGATGCACTAAATAGGTAAAAGGGATTAAGAGGTACAAAATTCTAGTTATAAAATAAGTCACAAGAATGAGAGCATACGGAGTATAGTCAATAACACTGTAATAATTTGTATAGTGACAGACAGTAACTTTATAATTATCAAATCACTATGTTGTATACCTGAAACTGATATAATATTATACATCAACTATACTTCAATTAAAAAATTAAAAATTAATAAAAATTAAAAGAATATTTAAAAAACTATAAAACAAAAATTCTAAACACTACAGAGTTTTAAAATCTCCTAAAGTTTCCATGTGTCTTTTTTTTTTTTTTTTAATTTTGTTAAGTGTTTTTACCACTCTCTTTTGGAGAAATATCTGTTCATTTCCTTAGCCCATGTTTTAATTAGGTTATGTTATTTTTTGTTTTTTTGTTGTTGTTATTGAGTTGTTGGTTCCATGTATAATATTAACCCCTTCCCTCCCTCCCTCTTTCCTTCCTTTCTTTCTTTTTCTTTTTTTGCCTGTGGATTTACAGTTTTCCCAGCATGCTTTGTTAAAGAAACAATCCTTTCCCCATTGTATATTCTTGACACCCTTATTAAAGATCATTGGACTCTGTATATATGGGTTTGTATATTGTATATTCCTTTTGTCTATATATCTGTCTCTTTGCCAGTGCCATGTTGTTTTAATTTCTGCAACTCTAATATATTTTGAAATCAGGAAGTGTAATGCCACTAGCTTTGTTCTTTTTCAAGATCTCTTAGACTATTCTGCGGTCTGAGTTCTTCTGTGATTCCACATAAACTTTAGGATTTTCTTCTATTTCCGTAAAAAACACCTTTGGAATTTTGATGGAGATTGTATTGAATCTACAGATCAGTTTGGACAGTATAGATATTTTAACATTATTAAGAGTTCCAATATATAAACAAAAAACAAAAACAAAAGAAAAACAAAAGGACTTGAGGAAACTTTGGGAGGTATCAAATATGCCTCTTTCTTGATTGTGGAAATAGTATCACAGGTGTTTGCATATGTCCAGACTTATCAAATTGCATACATTAAATATATACATTTCTTTATATATCAAAAAAATAAATACCACAGAGAGTCAAAAGAGTAGAGTTGAAAAATAGAAAGATAAAAATTGTTTTTATATAGGAAGACAACATTTTTTCTAAATGTGAACTCTAAACAAGTTAATATATAAATTGAGCATGAAATCAATAAATACCTCAATAGTTCACAATAAGTATACAATGCTTAAAACAGAACACTACTGAAATGTCTAGATGATTTATTGCTGAAGATGCTTGGTTTTGGCAATATCTACCCAAAGCAGAATCATAATCTCTGCTATTTTTAATTTGCTCTGTCCTTCAAACCAAACATGTCTTTGTTATTACTCATTGATTAGTCTGCTACTGACAAGAGTTCCAGAGAGTAATGAGAAATTCTTACAATTTTTTATATTTATTATTTAAAGTATTTATTCATTTGATACATGGTAACAATGACTAGTCAATACTAATACCAATTCTGCCAAGGAAATTAAGCCTTTTACATAAACTGAAACATACTCACTGGTTTACAAACTCCCAGAAACAAAGTTTTTATTAAATATAATTTTAAATAACATTTTTTTTTCAATTTTTTGTTTTTCCTCAGAGACCACATTTTGGAGCTTCCTTGCTTGTCTTTCCCTTTACCCATCCTCCCTCTGACCATTATTCTCTCTTCAATTTTATGCATTCTTTTGGTTATTTTCCTGCATTATTATCAATTTATTCTCCCTTGAATACCCTTTATTTTAGTCTTATTTTCTAAGATAATTTGTCTTTCTCTTTAATTTCTTTCTTCTACTTGATAAACATTGTTACATTTGTTCTTACTCTTAACTACTTTTTTTATTATTATTAACCATTACTATTAGTTTTTGAGTTTCTTAATGTCTCCCCATATCCTCAAAAGCTTTCTGAGGTATTTAATTCAATTTGTAATATCATAATATAGTTCTCTTCTTCTTTTTGGTTGTTTATATAATAAACTTTATTTTTGTATATTCCTTTGAAATTCCAGCTTCATATGTATTCAACTCTTACTGTCACATTTAAAATATTAAATTTGATTTTCATTTGTTGCTAATTTAAGTTCATATTTATATAAATCATAGTTTCAGTTTCATATGCCTGTGTTTAGAGTGCTACAATTACCTATGCTAATAAGAATTTCTTGTTGCAGGGCGCCTGGGTGGCTCAGTGGGTTAAGCCTCTGCCTTCGGCTCGGGTCATGATCTCGGGGTTCTGGGATCGAGCCCCGCATTGGGCTCTCTGCTCAGCGGGGAGCCTGCTTCCTCCTCTCTCTCTCTGCCTCCCTGTCTGACTACTTGTGATCTCTATCTGTCAAATAAATAAATAAAATCTTTGAAAAAAAAAAAAGAATTTCTTGTTGCACCAAGATTATTAATGGTTAATAATTAACAGTGTTCTTGTATATGATATAATTGATATTGTCAGTTTGTTTTGATATAACAAGATTATATCATAAATATTATCATGAATTTTTACTTTTATTTTAAAATTTATTTTATTTTTCTTATAATCATGAAACTCACTAGTTTTTAAAACAACACTAAGTAAAATGTTTTTGTTGGCATAGTTATTCTAGAGAAGTCAACTTTAATTTTACTCTAGATTTAATAGTACCTAAAAACAATTAGTGTGAAAGGAAATAATAGTCAATTAACATATGGTATCACTTACTTTGTGGAGCCTAAGGAATAACATGGAGGACATTAGGAGAAGGAAAGGAAAAGTGAATTGGGGGAAATGGGAGGGGGAGAGGAACCATGAGAGACAGTGGACTCTGAGAAACACTGAGGATTTTGGAAAGGAGGTGTTCCGGGGGATGGGTGAGCCTGGTGGTGGGTATTAAGGAGGGCATGTATTGCATGGAGCACTGGGTGTGGTGCATAAACAATGAATCTTGGAACACAAAAAATTGTATTAAAAATATCTTTAAATATATATTTAAATTCTCAAAAAATCTGAGATGGTCTAGCAAGAGATAAAACTCTAATAGAACTTAAACATAACTATCATCTGCTTTTTTCATGAATTATTAGGAAATATTTAACACAAAAATGTTTTGAATGTTCAGTTTCTATATTTATTTTTAAAAACTCTCTCTACATTCTAACATATTATGCATGAAAAGAAGCATATTATTTTGGCAGCTGACTTACCTTTAAGAACCTAAGCTACATTTTTACATTTAAAATCATTCTTTTTTCCAGCAAGGGACATATATATTTTTCTTTAATTTTTCTCTTGAAAATAGCATATCTTTGCTGATAGAAAGTAATAAATGTCTATAGCTATCTACAATCTAATTTCTCAGAGTGTATAAAATTCTATATATTTCTTTGAATCTTTGAAATGAATACTTAGAAAAAGTAAAAAAAAAAAAAGCATGTGTTAAAATATTTTAATTTATCCTAGCTGTTCCCAAGAAGATGTAAATAGTTTGTTTCTTCTTAATTTATCAGGCATGAAATTGTAAGGAGATATCTATTTGCAACTCAGTTATTTTAAATGCAAGTAGTAGTATTATTTTGTTATTCAGTGACATTTTAAAAATCTTTAATGATATCTATTTTTACCAAACAAAGAAGGAAAGGCCATCAGTCAGTAGGTGAATGGCCTATGCTTATGTAACAACTGGGTGGGAATTAATATCCTTATTACACAAAACTATTTTCAATACAATTAATCTTTGCCCCTTTCTATCTTGGAGGTCTAGGACTTTTACTCTGAAGCAACCTGCTGAGTTTCTTGACAGATTTGTATATTATTGTCTGATTATATATTGCTAGTTAAGGGAATAAAAATCTATTAGAAAAATAAAAATAATACTTCTCTAATACATTTGATGCATATTAAATAACTTTGTTATTATTCATAAAATTTGTTTTTCCTACATACAGAGGCATTTGATCCCATTAGGCAATCAAATTTAAGGACATCACAGCCTCATTAATGCAAATAGCAGCAAAAAATGTACCACATTTCTAAATTAGAAAGATGTCTTAATTAAATGTTTTATCTATTTTTGTTTCATTTATGAATTTTGATATTTAAAGTCAAATTAATATTTCATCTCCTCCTCAAGTGCTTTCTTGTTACTCAACAAAGTTACCTGTGTTTCTGCATGTATCGTATATATAGATATAGACATAGGTATATCTTTCTATTTTTTTTAAAGATTTTCTTTATTCCTTTTAGAGAGAAAGAGAGACAGAGAGAGACAGAGAGCAGAAGCAGGGGGAAAGACAGAGAAAGAGGGAGAAGCAGACTCCCCACTGGTAGGAGCCTGATGTGGGGCTCAATCCCTGGACCTGGAGATCAGACCTGAGTTGAGGGCAGATGCTTAATCATCTGAGAAACCTAGGTGACCCTTTTCCTTTTTTTTTTTTTTAAGATTTTTATCTATATATATCTTTTGTTTGAAGAATTTCAAAAAGCAGTAAGTATGTATATATGTCTATCTCTAAATATCTTGTATCTTGTTGTTATAAAGAAACACTATGGGGCAAAGAGTAATGTACATCTGAAATGTGAACTTTTCTATTGGTTTTAAAAACAATGAAGTACTTCTTCTGCACATATAGGCACTTTCATAAGATGATATTAAAAATGGAAAAGCCCTAAAAGCAGTATATTGTCTTTAAGACAGTTGTCTTAACTGGAAAATTCTCAGTGAAAAATGAAAATTTAATATTTTTATTTTCCCTAATACTTACATAAGGGTACAGAAATCTCAGCTAAGAATTCATAATCTAAGAATTTCCTTCAAAAGTTTTGGCTGGCCAAGTTTATACTGCATACTATAAAAGCAACTGGGGCAAAATTTTAATTTAAAGTGTTCTTTGATATTAATGGCAAGAGTTATCTATCTGAAGCAAATTCAAATCCTCACTGGAGGAAGAGAAGTCAAATAGACCATAAAATATTACAATAGATGAAAAAAAAAACCTGATGACTGAGAGCACAATAAAGCAAAATCAAAGAAAAATAATTTAGCAGGAGTGAATCCCAGAAGAAACAAAGCAAGGAGAAAAAACGACCAACATCACTTTCCAATGTTGAACTCTTCAAAGGGAGGATAAAAATAAACATTTAAAGAAATAAACATAAAAAAGAAAACATTAATAAATAGCAAAACACTATGAAAGTTGACTAAAGCATATGTGAAAAAGAAACAAATATACTATTAAGAAAATGATATATTAAAATTAAAGTAAAAATTACATGTTCAGTAGATTGGGCATATAGGTCTAGAATTGGCAGATCATTTTAGCACTTTTACAGTTCCCATCTGGTTTCATGGAAGTCACTTCCTGATTTAAACCCAGACATAACTTCCATGAATATAAATTTCATTAATAATAGATTTCATATTTTTTCCAATGTAGCTATTATGTTTAACACTTCAATCATTATTTATTTTAAAATGTACTGCTTATAAAAAAAAAAAATAAAATGTACTGCTTATAAAATTAATATATTTAAAATACTCTCTTGTTTCCAGCTTTATGCCAAGTATACTTTGGCAGTTCTATGAGGGGGTAAAAGCTAAAAAATTTGGAGAAAATATGTAATCCAAAATGTAAATTCATCAATGAACTAAGATATAAGAAATATTTTGAGGCCTAAAATTAAACAAATTTGAATAACAGAATGTTATTTGAAGTGCTTTCAACTTCTTGGTATTTGCAAAAACTGGCAAATGTAATATTAATTGCCATTCACTTGTAGACCGTGAGTACTAGGAGAAAAACTCAGATTTAGTAGAAGGTTGGTAATAAAATTGGAGACACCCAGCATACATATGGATATCTTTCTTATTTTAGAAATATTCTCCCATATGTGTGCCTTGATGGTTCAATCAGTTAAGCCCCTCACTCTTGATTTTTGGCTCAGGGCACGATCTCCCAGTCATAAGATCAAATGCTGCTTCAAGCTCCCTGCTCAGCAAAGAGTTGGCTTCTCTCTTTCTCCCTCTTCCTCTTCCTCTGACGCTGCCCCTGCTCATTCCATCTCTCTGTTTTAAATAAATGAAGCTTAAAAAAAAATAAATATTCTCCCATAAAGACAAACAAGGAACAATGTTCAAAAAGGCAGCCAAATATTTAAATAATAAATAAACTGACTAGTTGGGGCATTACATATCTTTTGGGATAGGAAAGACTTGAAGCAAAAGGAATTGCAAAGATGTGATCCACATTTAGTACAGTTTCTTTCCTTGACGTATTTGCTAATTCTAAAACAGTTGATGGTGGATTGAGAAACAGAAATCTTGGGAGGAAGTATAGAACAGAAAATTGGACTTCAGATCTCACAAGGAAGAGTTCCTGGAAAAGTCGTTAGGTTGTAATACCTAACAGTTCTCACCATATAGGTAAGGATAGACTATAAATAGATCAATGTTGAGCTGAACTTAAAATCATCTGAACCCTTGGTTCCACTAAAGAGGATATACTCCTATATCCACCTCAACCCATAATAAAGAGTAAATTCTCTATGAATTCTCAGAAATAAGAAAGCCTTAAATTGTATCTAAAAAGTCCAACATTCAACAAAAATTGCTAGTCATATCAATAGATAAAAACAGAGGAAGAACAGCCAAGAGAAAAACAGACAAAAGAAACAGACAACAAGAAGAAAATGGTATAATTATCAGACAAAGACTTTAAAATAACCATGACTAATATTCATGAAATAAAATACATGATGGCAATATTAGGAGATAATTGAAATGTAAAAAGGAAAGAAGGGAGTAAGGAAGAAAAATAAAGAGGATAAAAGAATAAAAACATAAATTATAATTTTCTTAAGCAATAATTAAAAGTGAGAATTTAGTAGTTAAATTTAATAACTGATTAGACATTATAGAAGAAATAATTAAGAAAGTAGAAATTTAATAATATTTTAGTCATTTTGGTCTGCTATAGCAAAAATATCATAGACTGGGTAGCTTAAACGATAAACCTTAATTCCTCACATACCTGGAAACTAGGACTTCCAAAATCAATGCTAGCAGGTATGTTTCAGCTGAAACCTTCTTCTTGGCTTAACCACCTTGTTGCTATATCCTTCATGGCAAAGAGAGAGATCATCTCTTATGTCTTCTTCTAAGGGCACTAATCCCATTCATAAGGATTTCACCCTCATGACCTAATTATCTCCCAAAGGTTCCACCACTAAATGTCATCACACTGGAGAGTAGGGCTTGAACATGTCAGTTTTGGGGAACATAAACATTTATAGCATAACAAGACCCAAAAAATATCCAAACTGAAGCACAGAACATAAAAACAAAAGATTAAAAAATAAAAAATACATTGGACAAAGGGCTACACGACATGTGTAATAAGAAGTCCTGAAGAAAGGCAGGAGGAAAATGTACAAAATAATTACTTTAAGAGATAACAGACTAGACTTTTCCAAAATTAATAAAAGACATCAAGCTAAATATACAAGAAGTACTGAGAAAGTCAACCAGATAAATATAAATAATGCCATGCTTGATACCTCATAAGTCTACTAAAGATCCAAGAGAGAAGATAATAAGAGGGACAGTGAAGAAAACTAAATATAATACAACTGTCTCAGGGGTGCCTGGGCTCAGTGGGTTAAAGACTCTGCCTTCAGCTCGGGTCGTGATCTCAGGGTCCTGGGATTGAGCCCCACATGGAGACCGGCATCTGGCTCTTTGCTCAGCGGGGAGCCTGCTTCCTCCTCTCTCTCTGCCTGCCTTTCTGCCTACTTGTGATCTGTCAAATAAATAAGTAAAATCTTAAAAAAAAATACAACTGTCTCAAAGGAACAGCAATAAGACTAATATTTTTCTTCTCAAAAGAAACAGTGGAGAAAACAAGAAACTGCTATTTGAAAGAAAACAGCATGCTCCAAATTATATTGTTACTAAAAATATTTTTCATAAATCTATGCAAATTATATTTAGATAAAGAGTGAATAGGATTATTTATTAGCAGTAAGCACACATTAAAGACAATCCTAAAAAGTATTCTTCAGGTCAAAAAAAAAAAAAGGTACTAGATGAAACCAAAGTTATGCAGAAAGGAAGGATTACTAACAGAAAGTTTAAGTATGTGGGTAAATGTGTAAATATGGACTTTATGAAACAACGGAATTTATCTGTGGGTTTCAAAATATACCTATCAATAAATATACATTAACTTAAAATATGGTAGCAGAGGTTAACTGAAGTTAAAATACTACAAGTAGTTTTTACACTGTGAAAGTTGAGGATGTTAATTTGTTTTATAATCTAATAAATCAACACTGAATGTGGCAACTTCTAGGGTAATCACAAAAGCAAGAATAAAAAGATGTATATTGAATGAGCTAATAAGAAAATAGTGAAAAAAAAATCCACGCATAATATTAATCTAGAAGAAGACAAAAAAACAAAACAGGGAAAAGCTACATGGAACAGGTAACAAAATTAGAAAACAATTTTAGGATGATATATTTAACAAAGATATACAATTAATTATTTGATATATATGTGAATTACTAGATTGGTTTTAAGAAATATGCTATTTATAAAAGACACATCTTAAATACAGAAACCCAGAATGTTTGAAATTAAAATGATGATATATAACCAGATACTATAAAAAATAAGTTTGTTTTAGCTAAACAAACGTCAAACAAAGTAGAACTTAAGAAGTACTATGGACATAATGTGAAACATTTAGCAATGATTAAATGTGAAACTATCAAGAAGATATGCTAATAATGAGGGAATAGAAGGTTAGCTGAGGACAAAGCAGAAGCTGGCATCCTACAGCGCAATCCCCACCCTCAGTCCCTTGTGACATGTGTGATATTCCCCAGGCAGTCCTGGCTGCCCTAAAGGAAAAACAAATAGTTTAACTTGTATAGATGACAATCCTGCAAGACCTCAGTCTCCCCCAGTTACAAATACCCTAGTGATTTACAAAGAAGAAGCTTTCTTATCAATAGCCTAACTTCCAAAGACCCATAACTCAGTTCCTGAAGCCCTAACACCATCTTCTCCTCCATAAAATTGAGGGAGGCTAAGGCAAAGGGAAATGAAAATAAAGTTAAATTTCTTCTAAACCTAAAGCTCACTGATAAGGACATGTGATAGTGGAGTGTGACATTCCACTAGGAAACACCCAACCAGCTTACTCTTAATGCCTTACTAAAAGGAAAAACCACCTTATTTTGACAATGGCAAGGTCTCTGGTATCTTGTAGGTCCTCTTTAGCATATAAAAGTTCTGTTGTGGGGCGCCTGGGTGGCCTAGTTGGTTAAGCGTCTGCCTTTGGCTCAGGTCATAATCTCAGGGTCCTGAGATCAAGCCCCACATCAGGCTCCCTGCTCAGCAGGGAGTCTGCTTCTCTCCCTCTGCTGCTCCCCTTGCTTACGCTCTCTCACTTGTGCTCTCTCTCTCAAAAAAAAAAAAAAAAAAGTTCTTTTGAAAACTCCCTTTTCCTTACCTCCTCCAACCCTAGAGTATATATAATCAGCCACCCCTCACAATCCCAGTGCAGTAGCTCTCTGCCCATGGTTCCTGTCCCTGTGCTTTAATAAACCACCATTTTGCACCAAAGATGTCTTAAGAATTCTTTCTTGGTTGTCAGCTCTGGACTCCAAGCCCACTGAACCTCACTTATATTCTAAAACTTCATCATTAATAGTACATTTTATGCTTAATAATAGATATAGATTCAAAATATAGAAAGCAAAACTTGGCATAACTTAAAGGAGGAAAAAAACAAAACAAAACAAAACAAAACAAACCCAGGGAGTGTCTTGTGGCTCAGTCACTTAAACACCCCAGTCTTGATTTTGGTTCAGGTCATGATTTCAGGGTTGTGAGATCTGACCCCACATTGCTTAAGCTTCTCTCTATCACTCTTCCTCCACCTCTCCCCTCACTCCCCATATCCCCCACTCCCTCACTCCCCCACATACAACTGCACTCTTTCTCAAAAAAAAAAAAAAAAAAAGACTCAGTATCATGGTGGAAGGTTTTTTTATAGAACTTGTTTAGTAGAAAAAAGAAAAAAGTCAATAATAATCAATAAATTCATAGAAGACTTGAAAAATAAAATTAAAAACTTGACGTAATAATGCTAGAGAAATACTACATCTAAAGAGTGAAGTATACTTCTTGTCCAAGTGATAGTGGACAATATACCACAATAGAACATGCTATGAGAGAAAATAAATCTCACCAAATTTCAAACGCAATACATAACACATCCTCTCTACATTATTTAAGTAAGCTAGACATCAGCAACCAAATCATAATTACAAAATCTCCAAATTAAAATCTCCAAATTTGAGGAAAGTATAAACCTTTGAAACAATCCATATATCATAGAAGAAATCACATTGGAAATTGGGAAATAATTTTAAATTAAAAATGGCAACAAAGTAAAATATTTCAAAGCAGGATGGATGTAGCCCAAACAATACATAGATGAGAATGTGTAGTCTAAATAGTGTTGTATTATAGAGGAAGTGTAGTCTAAATGGTGGTGTATTATAGAGGAACTAAGACCTATCATTGAAAAATAAGACAAAAACTAACTTTCATACAAAGAAAACACTTGCTTCAGGTCTTATAGTCTAAAATCTACACAACATAAGAAAAAAAACATTAACAATCAGTGAGTTAAGACATTTTCTCAGCAAATTGGCTGGGGGTGGGGGGAATGACACCTTAAAGAAAATAGAAGGAAAGAAATAATACAAATGAGAGTAAAAATTAAGAAAATAGAAAAAAATATATACAACTAGGACCAAAAGAGCTATAAAATGATGTTTTGAATAAATTTATAAAATTGTTAAACTGTAATTCGACCTGATCGATGAAAGGAATAAACCATGTAAGTAATAAAACATAAGATATTGTTATTGACTCTAGACATTGAAAATTTGGGATCTATTTTGAATAACTGTATGCCATCTAAATTGCATATAGATGAAACATACAAATGTCTAGTAAAATAAGATATATTCAAACTTAGAATAAATTAAAAAACCCCAAAAATGTCATTGATATGAAAATGTTGGGGTTTGGAGCAAATAGTCAAGAAAGAATTTTTGAGACATCTTTGGTGCAAAAAGTAGTTTTATTAAAGCAAGAGACAGGATCCATGGGCAGAAAGAGCTGCATTGGGGTTCTGAGGTGTGATGATTATATGCTTTCAAGTTGTAGAAGGTTAGGGACAGCACAAACCTTCAAGGTATTTTGGAAACAAGTTTCCAGTTCCCTGAGGGGGCTACCTATTGTTAGGAAAAGGTCACCCATTACTGTTTAGTAAATCCTTAGTCATAATGTTGTGGGAAACAGGCGGGAGAAAAGTTATTAAATGTCCTTACCACCTAGAGTCCACTGACAAGTCCTTGAAACAGGAAGAGTGACATTCCTCTAAGGATTCAACTGCTTCCACCTTAATACTTGGCTAAGGGACAAAGGTAATCCTAGCCTGACAGCCCCCACCCCAACCAGGATCAAGTAAGTCTATTTTAACATATAAAAATTCCTTTGGAAACTTCATCTCTAAGCCCTCCAAGATACGTGCTTGCAATCATCCCCAAGCACAAGGCCCACTAATAGACATCTGAAGGGTCTCATGACTAAAGTTTTATTAGATGATATTAAATGACCTTTTCTCAACAACAGCTAGCCTCTCAAGGTCCTAGAAACCTTGCTTCCAAAATTCCTTAGACACTTAAACTATCCTTGACCCCCTCCCAACTTGCAAGTGTATAATGGACCACTCCTCACAACCCAGGGACAGCAGCTCTTTCTGCTCATGGGTCCTGTCCTCGTGCTTTAACAAACCACCATTTTGCACCAGGGACATCTCAAGAATTCTTTCTTGGTCGTCGGCTCTGGACACCACCCCACTGAACCTCACTTATATTCTAAAACGTCATCAGTAAGACACTTCAGATGTGTTTCAGTGGGCCCTATGCTTGGAGGATGATTGCCAACATATATCTTGGGGTGGGTGGTAGAGATAAAGAAAGTTTCTAAAGGAATTTCTACATGTTAAAATAGACTCATAGGATCCTGGGGGATTGGCTAAGATTGCCTTTTGCCTTTAGCAAGGTGTCAACATCCAGGTAGCTGGGCTCTGAAAGGAAGGTACTCTACCTATTTCAAGGTCTTGTCAATGAGCTGTAAATAGTAAGGACATTTAATTTTTCTTTTGCCTTTGTTTCCCAAGTCATTATAATCACAAAGGAATTGAAACCTATAATTAAAAAAAAAAAAGTTAAAAAAAACAGGGGTACCTGCGTGGCTCAGTGGGTTAAAGCTTCTGCCTTCGGCTCAGGTCAGGATCCCAGGATCCTGGGATGGAGCCCCACATTGGGCTCTCTGCTCAGGAGGGAGCCTGCTTCCCCCTCTCTCTCTGCCTGCCTCTCTGTCTACTTGTGATCTCTCTCAAATAAATAAAATCTTAAAAAAAAAAATTTAAAAACAGACTTTCCTACCAAGAAAACATTTGCTTCAGATAATTTTCCTGGTGAATTCTCCTAAATATTTAGCAAATAAATTAGTATCTATCTAAACTGATTTCTTCCAGGTAATAGAAAAAAGAGAGAGAGAAAGAGAGAAACCCATTTTATGAAACCAGCATAACCTTGATAATAAAGACTAGTGTCCAATCTCATTGGTAAAAATAGACAAAAAACTCTGGAACAAAATATCAGTTAAAAAAAAAGTTATAGGAAAATATGTCTTGTTCATAGTGGTTTAATTTTATGAATCTAAGGAATTTATAGGGGATTAGTGAAAGAAATAAATACAAGTGGAAAAGGAATAATTTTAATTTGGAATAAAAAGAAATTTTGTGATCATTAAGTGGATAGACAAAAGAGCACATGGTAAAATGTCACACCAATTTATGATAAAAACTCTCTGGAGAAAGTATGGGAAATCGTTGTATTTTACTTTCAATTTCTCTGTGAACATTAAACTTATCTAAAAAAAGAGAGATCTCTAAAAAAAAAAAGTTCGTAGGGCACCTGGTGGGCTCATCACAAGAGTGTCATGTGACTCTTCATTTTGGGCTCATGAGTTTGAGTCCCATGTTGGGTGTAGAGAATAAACAAACAAACAAACAAACTTTAAAAAAATTAAAAAAGAAAAAACAAAACTATTTGTAACCCAGAGATAGAAGAGATCTCCCTTTGTCTAATAAGAGATATTTATAAAACACTAGAGCAAAAATTCATCCCCAATGGTGAAATGTTGGGAGCTTTTCTTCTGAGATCAGGAATGAAATATAGAACTATTTACATTTCTTTTTTTTTTTTTTTTTAAGAACTATTTACATTTCTATGCAACATTGTATTAGTGGTCTTAGGCTCTCTACAAATACTAGAGTAATTCACAGAGTGTATTGGGATTCTACAGAGAAATAAACATTGATCAGAAAACATGATAATTTATAATATATAAAATAATTATGTATAAATTATTTGAATGTAATAAGCTTAACAAGTTGATTAAAATAAGTCACTATAGAAAACAATTAATTCTGTATATTAACAGAAAAGAAGCTAGAAATTTAAGCTTAAATATATTTCTATTAAGTTCCTCTAAAAATGCATTAGATTCCTAGGAAATAGGTAGGAAAAAAATTCAAGAACTCTACAAAAACATATAAACTCTATAGAAAGATATTTTTAAAGACCTAAATGAAGGATATTAAATGTCCATGAATTCAAATATATGATTTTGTAAAACTTCAATTGTCTCCTTATTGATCTATTGATTCAGTGTAATTTCAAACATAATCCTAAAATCTTAACACATTTTATATGTGCATAGATGTTTGTACAACCTAACAATTTGGGTCTAAAGTTAGTATGGGTGAACAAAAAACTATTATAGGTTATATATCTTTAGTCAAGGACTTCATGAAGTGGAAAAAGTGGAGATTGTTTGCTTTATCAAATACAGAGCAATTATATAGCTGCAAAAATTAATACAGAGTGTCATTTGACAAGAAATAGGTAACTTGACAATGGAAAACAATTACTAGGCACTAAACCACCTTAAAGTAAATGTTATTTATCAAAAGTACCATGAAGAGAATGAATGAACAAATTGCAAAATGGAAAAATATATTTACAACATCTAAAATTGACAAAGACTAAATATCAGAAAATATTTTATTTTATTTATTTTTAAGATTTTATTTATTCATTTGAGAGGAAAAGTGCACAAGCAGGGGGAAGGGGCAGAGGGAGAGGCAGACTCCTCCCTGAGCAGGGAGACCAAAGGCGGGGCTGAGTGCTCCACTCCAGGGCTCCATCCCAGGGCCCTGGGATTATGACCTGAGGGAAAGGATCATGACCAACTGAGTCACCCAGGTGCCCTCCAGATGATAGTTTAAAAAGTTGGCAAAAGAATGGGGAAAAAGAAAGAAATAAGGAAATAATGAAAGAAAGAAAGAAGTAAAGAAAAAGGAAGGAAAGAAGGAAGGAAGGAAGGAAGGAAGGAAGGAAGGAAGGAAGGAAGGACAAGCTCGTCACAGAGGATGAAATCAGAATTTTTAAAATATCGTAATTCATTAGTGTTCAGGGATTGCATACTTAATGCAGATGAGAGAATTTTCACGCTCACCAGGTTGGTAGTTTACAAATTATTAAGGACAACATCAGGTCCTGGTAAAGATGAAGAGCAGTGTGATCAGTCCCCCATTTGTGGGAATGCAAATATGCTCAACTGTTTTGGAAAACAATCTGTCATTATTTCAAAAAGCTGAAGTCATGCATATCCCATGACCCAGAAATCCAATGGCTAGATAGATGACCTAGTTAAACTCTTGCCCACAATTACCAGAGAATATGTAAGAATGTCCATATTATGACTGTGTTATCTACCTGTGATAGTTTGTCTATATCTATATCTGTCACAAATGCTATTAACAACATAAACAAAAACTAGATTGAAGTATCCTCATACAGTGAAATACAGGGCTCTGCCATGTGGAATACAGAGGCAAAGTGAGAACGTCAAGAAAGTTCCCACTTACCGACTTTAATATTCACTGTATAATAGGGTCTTAGTTATGTGCTAAAAAGATAGAGAGGGAAATTGAAGGGTGAATTTAAAGGGAGTGGTAAAAATTTAAACAGAATTACTAAGCTTTTCTGAGGCCCCAGCTGAGGCTGGCAATCATAAATCAGTAATGGTCTCAATCAGCAGTGTTAACCACTTATCTCTAACAACACTTGGCAGGAACTATTAGCTCATTGATGAATTTATTCACTTACTGACTCACTCGTTTTCTAAAATATTTATTAAAAGCAACAATGTCAGGCAATATTGAATTCCAGCTTTGTAAGAAAAAAAACAGCTGTGTAATGAGGTGGGCCATTTGGCATATACGCTGACTTAAAAATCAATTTGGTTAGCTAAAGGAGTTAAATAAATATGTCTAATTCTACATTAAAATATATGAATATTATGTAAGCGGTAAAATTAAATGCCAGAGAAATTCAGAGTGGTTAGAAACTATAAACTAAAAGTTTCTCTAACAGTAAATTTAAAAGCTTCATCTGCTTTCAATTTTTTAGTATATTTTTTCTATCTTTCAGGTGACTGTGATCTGCTGCTTTTTCCTATATTTTCAGTCTCTCCTGCATGTTGTTTTCTGATTTTTTTTAATTTGCTCTAATTTTTATGAAAAGAAAAGCAATTGGTTTTTACCCACATTCTTCTTTCAGATTTCAAACACTTTTGCAATTTTGCAATTTTGTAATTCTAATATTCAAAAATGAATTAATCATAGGGAAAGTTAAAGAAATCTTTACTAGGAGCAAGAATACTGAAGTCCAGCTTGTTGTACCTGCCAGTAACTCTCTTAGTGGTCCTGGACAAGTAATTTCACCTCAGTTAACATATTATGGGGATTTTAAACTAAGAGTAATCTAAGCTTTTATTTATATTAAAGTAATTAATGGAAAATTAAAGGCATCATAACATCAATTTATTTTATCAAACACCCACACACGTACAATGCTAAATTTCAAAAATACGTTCACAATATATGTAGTAAGTAGGATTATTTAGAATAATAAATATTATGTGGCAAAAATAGCAAATGGCAACATCATTAAAAACAATACAAAACAAAATGGGATGCAGACAGAGGGGAAAATAGGAATGAAAGTTCCAGACTCTACTGTTTCTTTATGTTACCTATACTCTAACATTTCTATAAATTATATGGATAACTTACAATCTATCAACCTTACTTATTTTATGTTAAATAAGGAAAGTAATATTCACATCCTGGGAAGCCCTATTGTAAGAACTGCCCAGGTAAGAACTTTCCATATTGCATGGGCTCCTGCTCCACTCTGGATGACAGCAGCCAATCTCTATGGAGTACCATTTGGAAGTGTAGAAGAAAAACATTGTTTTTGATTTTTTTTTTTTTAATTTGGCGTTGAGCAAGTGCTTCGTGAAAGAGAAATGACTAAATGGTTGAAATGAACTAATGCTTTAGAAACCCCAGAACATGGTATTAAAAAACAATCCCTGTTTTTTTCCATCCTCTTTGTTTGATATTAAGTGTGGAACTTGATAACCAAAAAGGGACCCACTGTATAAAAACATAAGTGCATAAGTAATAAACTATATTCAAAAATCAGAGTCAAAATGATGCTTAAAGAAAAGTGGAAACGATCAGAACATGCTGTCAGAATGGGTCTTCTGGAAGACCCATAAATGTATTAACATTTATACATTTATTAAATGTTGAGTAAAGATACAAAAACATTGGGTTAATTAGTGGAAGAAAGAAAGTTCTATTACTCACAGGTCATGGAGAGCACACTACACACCCAGGGCCACACAGAAAAATAATGGATAGAAAAAAAGAGAAAGGGGTTCAACTTTTGTTGGAGTCCAAGTTGGGACCTATAGTTTTGTGTGCCAACTCTTTATTGAATTTAAAATACAGGAACAGGAATTTAAAATGTGGGAAGAGCAAAAACAATTGACCCAAATGGTTAGTTATGGAAAGCAACCAAGATCTCTAAAACAGAGGAGCCTAGAAAGGGAAGAGGTTGTGGGGTGGGGGGTGGGGGTACTGAATTTAGCCTGGCTCTTTATCTAGTAGTGTGGCTAGTTATGTGCTTGTCCCAGATAGCCATCTTTGAAGCGAATGTGTCTTTGAAGCAATGCCTCAGCAATTGAAGCTTCAGTGAGGTGCTTGCATTACTGGCATTGCATTTCCAGTGACAGGTACAAGCTCTGGTTAGAAGGGAAAGTGAAGCAATAAGTAACATTTCTCTTTTTCTACCTGGGGTATATTTTATTTAAACTTGTCTTTGTTCCCACCGATTGACATATAAGGGGACCATAACAATATCAATCAATACTGAAGAACTCGTGTCTGAAATTATGGAAAATACTGGCACATCAGAGATGTTATATTACTAGGGAAATCACTTCCCAATAGAATCTTGGCAAAGTGAGTGGAGTCGGTTGTACACAACCATTCACCATGGCTATCCATCATCCATTGCTGTGTGGTTTCCTTAGTAGCTTAATACTGATTTTGAAACCTTATAAACGGAATCATGTTGATGAGTAGGGAAGGGATAAAAAAGTGTTGCACTTAGAGAGTATGACACGATTATCCAACAGACAAGGAAAAACATCATCTAGTTTCTACTTCGGACCCATTCTTCTAAAGACAAATATCTACTCCGGAAAATAAGATTATTACTTACAGTTTGTTGAGTCCATACTGCTCGAGGCACAACAGTAAACATGCTCTATATATTTAGCATTCCACTTCACGAAATAGGTTATGATATTAGTTTTTTTTTTTTTTAATGTCTGGAAATTACTGGTGGTGATGTCTAGTGTCTTAATAGCAGCTGAAATCCAACAGTGTGTGAAATTATGTTATTTATAATGCTGGGAAAAATATTCTTGGAATACTTCAATATAAAAGCTTTTATATAAATGCAAAATGTTATTTCATCTGGAGAATTTTCAAAGACAAAATATTTTATAGCAGAATTTTTAAATCTAATATATAACAGAAGAAATTTAGGAGGTCAAGCATGAGTCTACCAGAAGTTCAGTAAATGTTTCTTTAAAATGTAAATAGAACATCACTGACCTTGGGTATATAATTTCCTCTGAAATTACAATATAATTTCCTTTTTTCCTTTATTCAATCACTGAAGAAAAAAAGAAAAAAGAAAAATGGTAAAAGAATTCATAAAAGATGCTGGATTCATACATGACAATTCACATTCCCTCAATTTGATAGTTCTGAATTTTTAAAAGAAGAATATTAGTTCTTTCAGCAAAGGCTTTCAAAGCTTGTACTTA
Organism: Enhydra lutris kenyoni; assembly: GCF_002288905.1. Classification (NCBI taxonomy): domain Eukaryota; kingdom Metazoa; phylum Chordata; class Mammalia; order Carnivora; family Mustelidae; genus Enhydra; species Enhydra lutris. The sequence goes on along the minus strand of NW_019154124.1, from coordinate 14,840,530 downwards.
ATCAAGCTAAGCACAGGAAGGATTCTAAGTAATTATTTCATCAGCATAGACAGCTATCCTTTGAGTCTTTCAAGAAAAATAGTTCCTACATTCTTCCCTCTTATTTCACAAGCAGTCTTTTCATTATTAGTCAGTTAGCTGGGACATCTCTTTAGTATTAGCTCTGTCATAATTTTTTCTGACATTGGATAAAATATTTTATATTCTTATCATTCTATCTTTCAGTTTGTTCCTACATAAAATGAGGATCTTCTACAAATCAATGATTTTTATGTTTTATCTAACAACCAGAGATCTATGCAGAGGACTCACATGAGTTAATGTCGGCTGGCTTCGGGCACAGTAGTGGTCTTGTGGCTTTTGACTGGCCTGTGACTGCACTCACTTCGATGCCCATTCTCATAGCATTGTACATACACACATACATATAGTTGTTATGGTTGTACATACCTCTCACATTTCTATCTCCAACTCACACCTTTGTGTGATTCATATATGTAGGCATGTACTCCAGATTCCCATATCTACTTGCCTCTTCAACAGTTCCAGTTTGATGCCCCTTAAACTCAACTCAATCTCCCCAACAACCTGTGCCATCTTAATATTCCTTAATAAGCTTCTTTATTCTTAGTTACTCAAACTAAGAATTTAGGAGTTATCTCGAGCCTTCTATTTTCCTTACACCCCAGTGGTATGAAACCCATTGTGGATAATTTGGGTATCTTTGATAGCCTCTGTAGTCTTGGCCCTGACAGTTGGGTTTTCTCTTTTTCATAATGCAAGTGCCTCACTGAAGCTTCAATTACCAAGGCATTACTTCAAAGACACATTTGCTTCAAAGATAGCTATCTGGAACAAACACATTGCCAGCCACAATACTAAATAAAGAGCCAGAAAAAATTCATTCCCCCCTCTCCCACCACCCTTCAACCTCTTCCCACTCCAGGCTCCTCTGTCTTAGAGATTTTGGTTGCTTTCCATAACTAACCATTTGGGTCGATTGTTTTTGCTTTTCCCACTTTTTAAATTCCTGCTCCTGTATTTTAAATTCAATAAAGAGTTGACACACAAAACCATAGACCCAACTTGGACTCCAACAAAAGTTGAACCCCTCTCTTTTTTTCTATCCATTATTTTTCTGTGTGGCCCTGGATGTGCTGTGTACTTTCCATGACCTGTGAGTAACAAAACTTTCTCCCCAAAAGTTTCCTGATGGCTATTGCAAGAGGTGTCTTGCAAACATTATAAGAACCACAGGGCAGGTTCCGCCACAATACTGGTTATTAATAGGCTAAGACAGCACAAAACAATCTCTTACTACATTTCTTTGTTATAATCAACTTTCAAATACAGCAGCAAGCTTGATCTTTGCCTAAGTCAGATAATGTCACTCTAATGCTTCAACCCTTCTAATGACTCCTGTTTACATTCACTTTAAAAGCTCATTTCCATACAGTGTGTGAACAGGTCCTTACAATTTTTCCCTGTTATATCTCTGCCCTTAAGTCTCACTACTCGCCTATGAATCGCTCTGTTCTAGACACACTACCTCCTTATAGGTTTTAGTGGCTCTTCTGCTAAGAGCATGGCCCCTCTTAGACAACAGATAGCCACTTGATTAAGTGACTTTTCTGCATTGCATCTATGCTCAGTGCCCTGCTTCTCAATGAAGTAGCAGCTTGTGTACAAGTACGAACCCTCAAGAACAACTATCACTCACATGTTTGTTTCTATGCCTTGCATGGCATTTATCATCTTCTATCATAGTAGACTATCTTTTTACTTACTTGCATACTGTTTCACACTTCTCTCATTTTCATAAAATATGGAGCTCTGTAAGGACAGGTGTTATTATTTTCTTAACAGCCATATGCCAAGTGCATAGTTAAATATGTGGCACATAAATGAATGTTGAATAAATAAGTAAATGAGGAAATGGAGAAAGAGGGGTTGCATTCTACTGGAAGGCTGGAGCTCTTTCTCTATCATTACCAGGTATTACCAACAAAAACTGAAGCATGTACTGTAGTACTGACAAGATTTCTAATTAGGCTTTAATGCCCTTATCGGGGGAATGAGGCTCACATTTCACAGCTTAAAATTAGAGCAGAGGTGCACCTGGCCGGCATCATAGAGCTTACAGCTCTTGAACTCAGGGTTGTGAATTTGAGCCCCATATTGGGTATAGAGATTACTTAAAAATAAAAATCTTAAATAAAAACTTAGACCTGGAAGGCAACTAAATGAACGTTTCTTTCCAGTATGGCTCAGTAATTCTGATCAAACCAAACTTTTCACAGGTAGCAAATCTAAATGTTGAAAAATAACCACAGGAGACAACATCAACAATGAAATAGGCAGAGTTCATGAGAAGTGAACAAAAGCAAACAGAAACTGGAAATGAATCAAAGTTGGAAAAAGTAAATGGCATTAGGTGAGTTTCCTGTTTCTGTGTGTTTTATCGTGAGGAAAGGCCTCATGTACCTGTGTGACATGGTTAAACTCTAGTCTTGTGTTTGAAAAAACAGGGTCAGCCATACAAGCTGGAGAATAAAGAGAAACATTCCAGGAAGCAACTCTGCCTTTAAGTCTGAATATCCCCAGACCAGGGATAGATAGGGAAGATCCCTACCAGCCTAGCTGAGGTAAAAATCACTGATTTAAAGTTTGGCTTACCAGATAACGAAGGGGGTTTTAGTTTGATTTTAGACAGATTAGCTGCATGCTCATTTAAAAAGATCATTTTTTTAGCAGGATATTTCAGAGTTCAGAGTTTATATAGCATATGAAAAATATCTGGGGATATATTCCAAAATGATTTAACATATAAAAAGAGAATAAAATATGACCTTCCCTAAGAGAAAAAAAAATCAATAAACATTAATCCAAGATGATAAACACATCAAATTAGCAGACAAGAATTTAAACTATTATAACTATGCTTACAGGTATTAATGAAAATATGCTCAAATATACCCAAAAATATTTAAAAATTCCAGCAGGGAAATATAAACTCTTAAAAAAGGAACCAAATAAAAATCCTGAAAATGAAAAGCTCACTATTTGCAACAAAAATTTACTGAAGTTCATGGACTTAACAGCAGAATGAAGATGACAAGGAAAAAAAAAAAGATGATGAACTTGATAAATGAATAAAAATCATTTAACCTGAAGAGCAGAGATTAAAAAGACTTGGAATAAATTATGGTAGACTGTAGGACATTAGAGATAATATCAAATATTCTGATTGTATATAACTAGAGTGCCAGAATCAAAAGGAGGGGTAATGAAATGTTTGGTAACTTAATGGTCAAAAGTTTCCAAAATTTAGTGAAAGAAATAAAATTATAAATTCAAAAATTTAATGACTACCAATGAGGACTAATGATAAACAAACAAACAAACCTAAGTACATCATAGTCAACTGTGGAACACTAAAATTAACTGAAAATATTAAAGGCAAAAAGAGGAAAACAACACAACACATAAAGCCATTATTCAAATGACCCAAATAACCACTGATATGACAAACACACCAAACCCAGAAAAAAGTTGCACAGTATTTTTAAAGTGCTGGGGGGAAAGTAAAACTGTCAACCCAAAATTCTTCTCTTTACTTGTTACCTTTATTACCCAACTTTACACTGAACTTAATTTCCTATCTAACCTCACTCCTAGATGATATTATTCAGACACACAGCTTTTAATATCACCAACTTACCCGTGATGCACATATGTATGTTTACAGCTGAGACATGAAATACAAACTTGTATATCCAACTCCACACCCCACTAGAATGTCTAAAAGTTGTCACAAATTCATTATGGCTAAAAGTGAACTTCTAATCTTCAAACTGCTTCACCTACAACCTTCTCCTTCTCAACTGATAGCAGCTTCTATTCCTCTCTTTCTGTCCCCACGTATAATTTTAGAAACGGTGTTGGCTTAAGTTGAACCTATATCTGGAGTCTGACCACTTATCACACACCCATTGCTACTGCACTGGTCCAACCACCAGCATCCCTTACCTATACTACTGCTTCCACCCTTACCTCTTGTCATCTTAACTTCTCTAGCCTAATTTCGACAGAGCAGCCAAATGCCTTTTATCTCTCTTTTTAAAAAAACTTTCAAATGAACTCCAGCCACACAGAGTGGAAACTCAAGTGCTTGCAATGATCTTCAAAGCCTTACAACAACCACAGATCTTTCACTCTTTTACTTCTTCTCTCCATGTATTTACAGCCTTGTTCTTATCTTTAAACACAACAGAAAAATACTCCCACCTCCAGGCCGTTGTATTGGTCGTTCCATATATTTAGAAAGTTTTTTACTCAGATGGTCACAGGCTTATTCTTTTATTAGCTTTAATGAAATATGCTCCAATGTTACCTTTAAAAATCTTTTTATACACTATATTATTTATTATGTATAATGTAGTTTTTGTTTCTCCTTACCTTAATAAAAGTACTTCAAGGACATAGATTACTTATAAATAAATGTGTTTATAGACATGCTTTCATTCATGAAATAGACAATATATACTTGAGAGGAGCATAAATTAATAGAATTTGTCATCTCCTCCCCACCTACTTTTGTCTTTTTAAAATTTTGCTTTCAGAGGCATTTATATGCTTTTTTTTTCACCTCACAGTTTTAATTTTCCTTAGTAGCAACCTTCCTTTGTGGATTTCAATTTTTCTATTTCATTTTCCTATTTGCTCATTTTATCATTCCAAATTTTCATCTCATTTAGTTTTTTAAATTTCTTCTTTTTACTTTTCATTTTTATTTGTTTTCTTCTGATGGTTTTTGGCTGATCTTTTAAGGAAAAATATACCCTTATATCCTGTTCAGGATATTGTCCTCCTTTTTACTTTCCCCTTATCTTTTTAAATAGATCATCAGAGATCGACATATCTAGTATGAATTTTCTTGTACTTTATTTGGTAGTATTTTTATATAGGTTCCTTTAGAAAAGTGTTTCCTGAAAATAGGGGTACCTCTTTATATCCAGGATTCCCTATAGCATGAATTTCACTATTCTTCAAGTCTGTTTTGGGTACATGGATCCTGGTAGAACATCTTTCTTGGATTGTTCAAGTGGGTATCAATCCAATGGGCCCAATTCATAGATCACATCTCAGCAAATGGGAATCTTTCAAGTATTGTTGGTCACCAGGATTGAAATAGCATAACAACACACACACATACACATGCACATGCACGCAAAAGTCACTATATAGTGAGTATTTACCACCTACCTGGCACTGGACTATGTGTATTGTATACTTATCTTAATTGACAGCAGTATGAGGAAGTATTTTATTACTGTAATTTAAAAATGAAGAAGCTGAAGCATATAAAGATTTAAAAACTTGATTAAATACACAGCACTTTGAAAATCAAAGATCAAAAGCCAGATTTTCTGGATTTCTTCCTGATTCCTAACTAGAAAAATGTTCTTCAATATGATGCTATTCCTTTGCAGTGCACTAGGTATATTAAGTAAGTGTTGTTCCTAGAATGCTCAACTGTCAGGTCTCTGACAATTTTCAGCAGCTCTGGAGCATTTTAACTGCTCTTAGAGCATTTTATATGCTAAAATTAAAAAAATAGGTCACCACCAGCCTAAATACCTAAACATTATTTTCTGAAAGTTTAAATCTTTGAAGAAATGATGACAACAATAGGATACCGAGTCATACCTGTTAAAATGGCCTAAATCCAGAACATTCACCACACCAGTGCTGTCAAGGATGTGGAGCAACAGAACTCTAATACACTGGTAGTGGTTATACAAAAGGGCATGACCACTTTGTAAGAAAGTAATGGTTTCTTACAAAACTAAACATACTCTTACCAAATGATCCAACAACCATGTTTTTTGGTATTTACCCCAAAGAACTGAAAGCTTATGTCTACACAAAAACCTGATCACAGATATTGATCATGGCTTTAATTATACTTGCCAAAAGTTAAAAGCAAGCAATGTGTACTTCAGTAGGTGAATGGATAAATGAACTGGGCCAGACAATGGACTATACGGTATTGAAAAGAAAGGCTAACAAGAAGAAATTAGGAAATCTTTTTCGGTTCTAGTGTATCATTTTCTTTAACTTCCAGTTTTAAAGCTATTTTAAGTTTTAATATGTGCATGTGTAGGTGTATGCACGTGTGTATTTTGTCATCAGAATATTTTAGAGAGTAGACGAGATGGTGCTGATGGGAGATGATGACCAATATCAAGTTAATCATCTGATGTAAGTTTAATATGTAAAGTTTTTTTGGAACTATGAGATATCTTAAATGATCTATTTATTAGTAGGTACATATAATTATAAAAGACAAAGCTGGACCCCATCCATGTATATTTTATTTAAAAAAGGGTATTGATCAAAGGTTTGATGGGGCACCTGGATGGCTCAGTTGGTTGAGCATCCGACTCCATTTTGTCTCAGATCATGATCTCAGAGTTCTCAGGGTTGTGGGATCGAGCCCCACATGGGTCTCTGTGCTCAGCAGAAATCTGCTGGAGGTTCTCTCTCCCTCTCCCTCTGACCCTGGTGTGCTCGCTCACTCTCTAAAATAAATAAATCTTACCAAAAAACAAATGTATGTTTGCAGAAGGTTAAAATTAATTGTCTTTTTATTGTGATGGTGGTTGTGTATGCATGAATGGTTGAATTTAAAAGTAGTGTAACTTTAAAAATATTTTTATCTAAAAACATATCCAAAATATAATCTTTCCTTAACACTTCCTTGTGTAGAAAAGGAAAAAATTAAGAGTTACTATTTGAGTTCCAAAGAGAATGAGGAATTATTTTGGATATTCTGAAGTAACATGCAAAGTAGATATAGGAAATACCTAGACACTGATGTCTGCATTTTGACAGCACACACTTCAGGAAAACTACACTTTCTGACATGAATATAGTTTTGAAAATTTGTATTTTGAATTACACTTTAAGATTTATAATCACAGCTGCCTCCTTTATACCTCTAGGCTTTTTCTTTCTCCAAACAGAGGAAGAGAGAGAGACTGAATGAGAGTTATATTGAATAATTGCAACAGAAATCTTCCTATTTGAAAAGAGTGAACTATTTCTCTTTTGATGATAAATGAGCAAATCTTACTATATTCAGTGCATACAGTAATCTTGCTTAGAGGTATACTAGAGTTCATGTTAAATCTTGTTTCAGAAAAAGTTACCTATGCTTTTTTTTTTTATGTTTGTAGTGTTTTAAAACAATAAGCTCTATCGCATCACTGTCCACACTACTGGAAAGGAAATAAAGCACAAGAAAGCAATTTCAATAGTTAGCATGGAGGTTGAAAACTGCTGGCATTGTAATTGCACTTTGCTGATATTATCTTTTCAGAGGCAAACTTTTGCTGCCTCAAAAGAATCTGTTCTACTTGGTGAGCATTCTACCTTGCAGGTAAAAGCAGTGCCAGCATTCACATAAATGACTGTCTTCTGGGTATTCTATACTAAATACCAAAAAAGGGTTGGAAGCCCAGGTGTTGCAATTATTACCTGGTCAGTGATATTTGTAATATATTGACAGAATACAAAGTTTTTCATAATTTTTCTTAGAAATAGAGCATAAATATAAATAGTACAATGATGTGTAATATAATTTTAAAGGAACCTTCACATATAAATGCGAGTTCCTGTCCTGGGAACTGAGAAGTGCAGTTTATAAGGAAGCAAAGGAGAATCATCTAAAATTGCACAGAAAGATTGGGGAACTAAAAAGCCTGGAGGCATGCTAGCTTCAAGCAATCAGATCTGATGAAGACTAAGAGCATGTGTTAAAGGAACAGACATTTTCTTGCAAAGGGATTAACTACACATAAAGTCACAAAGCTTCGTTTCCTTAGTTAATTGTTACCATCTTGGGAAATTGTCATAGGGTCATCTTACACTTTTGGGTTGAGTGAAAAAGTATCTAGTAAAGTGTTAAACTCAACTGTTACGGTAATTCTGAGCAAAAACTGCCATGTACAATTTCTGTTTCATCCTTCTCTTTCAAAATACACTCCAACTCATACATCCCATGCTATCAGGTTTATTATTTTATTAGTGTGATTCCCCACTCTCAGCCTTGCTCCTCCCAAATTTAATGCTACCTCCTGCATGTACTTATTGCTTTGTATGGGCAAATTTCTGAATCAGGGAAATTGTACTTTCACAAATAACCTGAATTTGTGTTAATTGTGGCCACCATTTTAGAGGAAATCAGGGGAGAGAATTAGGAGAATACATTTTCCTTAATTTTATTCTCAAAACAGACAGGGAAGGCTTTTAATATGAACAGAATGGTAGGAGACAGAACATCCTTCCTATCTTACATGCTGTGCCAAAGTGAAATGACCAATATCTGGCAAAGTCTATTTTCAGCTAACCTAAGAGAAGGAAAAAAATCACAGATTTAAAAAAAAAAAAAAAAAAAAAAGGTATACCAATTGCCCAAAGCAGAAAATCTCAGGGCAGAGATACCTCTGGGTGAAATACAGCAGAAAGTCTTGTGGAAATGGGGTAATTAGTCAAAAAAGTGAACCAACCCAATGGCAGGGGGGCATCAGAAAGTGCCAGAAAAAATTTGCTTATAAATCTGAACATTTAGATAACAAATATACTTTACTAGAGTTTACCATAAGAAGAGATAGAAAATCTGTCCTGTCTAATCTCTCCAGAAGAAACTGAATCCATTATTAAAAATTTCATCAAAGAAAACCCCAGCTTCAGTAATCTTACTGATTAATTCTTCCAAAATTTTAGGAGAAAATAAAAGGCATGCCATATATTAATTGTTCCAAAAATTAAAAGGAGTGCTTTCAATTCCTTTTATGAAGAAGTGAATATGAAAAGTACATTCTGATTGCTAAATAGTTGAGAGTCAATGGCCTTTTAACAGTTCTTTTAAGACCAAGTCTTCCTCAATTTCACCAGCAAATGATACATCGCTCAAACTTAACCCTGATTGCCCATGAATTAAATTGAGAATTAATTATTCTATTTCTACTTGGTTTATAACTGACAAGTTTCCTTCCATCACTGCCACCAAAACCCAACAAACTGAGATTTCTTAGGTATCAGGAAAAATAATGAATGCCAGATTAGGAATACCACTGTCACTGGATATTTTTAAAATTTGGAATCTTTTAAGGATCTATATGATGACTATATAATATCACTTGGAACACTAAAACAAAGAGGAAAAAATATGGAATAGAGAATGTAAAAAGGCAGATTCAGCTAACTACGTGATGAAATAAGTTTATGTGTCTAGTATTAAGCAACACTACAAATGGAGAAATTGACAAAAAATAGATATTAGAGATGAAGACTAGCAATTGTGAGAGCATCAAATACAGTTTCATGCATTAGCAAACTTATCTAAACATAGCAAGAGTGAATTAATTGCTTCTGTGGCAATAAGTCCTTCATCACTGGGTAGAATAAGGCTGTACCCCACCCCCACCCATCACTCAGCTGTCAATTTAAGTGTTTTGTAGAATATGTCAGGGACTTATTCCTCTAATTGGGATTACCAACTGCTAGTTACAAAATAAAAATAATTTTGATATAGTTTAATATGTGTGTGTATGGACTTTAAATAGGCATTGGGGGGCGTCTGGGTGGCTCAGTGGGTTAAAGCCTCTGCCTTCAGCTCAGGTCATGATCCCAGGGTCCTGGGATGGAGCCCTGCATCAGGCTCTCTGCTCAGCAGGGAGCCTGTTTCCTCCTCTCTCTGCCTGCCTCTCTGCCTACTTGTGATCTCTGTCTGTCAAATAAATAAATAAATAAATAAATAAATAAAAATCTTTTAAAAAATAAATAAATAAATAGATAGATATGCATCTGGACATTGGAATTTCAAAAAGTAAACAAACTGACCTGACCAGAATCCAAATCAAGTAGAGATCATTATTTCAGAAACTCCCTTTCTCTTCTCTTCTGTTAATACCGTCTTCTCAAGTCAACTCTCATTTTGACTGCTGATACCCTATTACTTTTGCCTCGTCTTGAAAGTTATATATATGGAATCATATAATACACATTCTCTTGTGCCTGGCTTCCTTTGTTCACTTTTACGTTTGTCAAGCACATTCAAGTTGTTTACTGTAGTTTTCTTGCTTCAATCACTTTCATTGCTTTGAGCTTAAAGTGGTATATAGAATGCAAAAGGAGGAAGAGAAAAAGAAAGAAAAATAGGGTAGGGATAGAGAAAGAAGAAGACAAGAGATATAAAGGCCTTGAGATACTCAGCAATAACCTGACTGAACTCTGATCAGAGGAAATGGAATTATATGAGTCTCAGTGGATGCAGGTCCTAATTTTAGTGTCCATTCCCTATTCCCTTTATTTTTTAATAATCTAAAAATATAGGTTTAATCTCAAAGAAAAGGATCAAGTCATTTAATTGACTGATACTAGGTCTTTGCTACCTTCGTGGGGTAAATTTTCAATTTTTTTAGAAATAAGAAAATAAAGAAAATCACATTACATGCTGCCCACTTGTTAATGTAGCCTATAGTTACGAATATCATACTTCTGAAATACCATACCTTCCCAATGGGAAAACTATTCATATGTACATGCATTCATCACTGAGAGCTGTGGTCTTTAGCTTATTAGAAATTATATATTGTAGATGGAATACACTCTTACCCCAAGAAACTCAATGACGAAGATACTGGAGAAAACAAAGCGAACAAAGAAAGAAAAAGGACCAAGTTGGAGGAATTCTGCAAATCTAGATGATGAGTTTGATTTAAGACTGATTATTCCAGCTTTGGGATATGCCTTGAAACTGTGACATAGTTTCTCCTTTTTACACATTGGAACTGAAATAAGCTTACAAGATTAAACGTAAAAGCAAAGCAAATTATTAAAATGTGTGTACTTTGCCAGCCACACAAAAAAATTCATATTTTAAGCCAATGATAGGCTAAGTCTTACTTAATGCTGAGGCCTCTCCCTTCTCACCACCTCCCCCACCCCCCCCCACCGAAAACCCCTCTCTAATCTGATCCCACATACCTCTAATACCACAGGACAACTAGTTTGGGAGAAACCAGATATATTATTTAAAAATCACCATTTCACCCTTTTTAATTCAACAGGGAAGAGTGTGACTGTGCCAATGAAAGGTTTCTTTTTTAACGTGAATAAAAAGGAGGATGCTTTAAAAGGTGGGTGGGGGATAACATTATGAAATTTCAGATATTTAAATGTATATCATTTATAACCTGCCTAATGTTTATTCTTTTCCAAAAGGGACTCTTTCTGTATTCTGGATGGCTGCTGTAAGGCCGCGACTCTGGACGCCTTTCTACTGAAGAACAGCTTCTCAAAGAAGGAAAGAAACTTTGTTCCTCTATTGCTTCAAAAGGGTAACGGAATGGGTATACATTTTAGTGTGTTGGCGATACAGTACAGAAAAGGCAGAGATACTGGAATTTCATCATGATACCATAGACCTATGACTGAAAGCCAAATGACAAAGACATGTAAATCAGAAAGAAGAGAAATGATTTATTGAGTTGATGATTAAGGTTTTTGTTGATTTTTTTAAGGGTAAGTATCTCATGTTACATCTCTGTTTAGTAAAGATAATAAACACAACAAACATTTTGAATACAGGACATACAATCCCTGAATTTAGGGAACATATCATAACATACACACACAAAATCACATTTGCTCATTCTGAAAAATTCAAGAAACAAAACCAAAAACAAAAAAATGTATAGCTCTTATCTTCCTCCTAAAACATGTCTTTCTTACCTATTATAAAAATCTACCTTAGATTTCTTTAACATTCTCAAGATGTTTTTAACATTCTTAGAAATAAGGGAAGACAGTTTTTGAATTCATAATAATGAAGTTATAAGAGGATAGTGGAGGGCAAAGACGTAATATTGAGACCATTTCAAACAGTTATTAAGAAATTTGGCAAGAAGTGTTTTAAATGACGGGAATGAGAACACTTTTGTTATAACTCGTCTAGGCTATGAACAGATGATCCAAGATGTTGCTGACAAGGACCTTTCAAGAAAAGCCTGTAATTATACAACAATTTGACAACTGGGATTTGATATTATTTATATGAAAGCAATTGAAATGACAGTGACCACCAAAAATAATTCAAGAGGCAGAAAAAAATATCAAAAATCAAAAACCTAAAGGCTAAATAAAATGAAAAGGAAATTGTTATCTATTTTATTTTATAATATTTATTCTCAGTGTATGAAATTATTAATATTGAACATTTATAAATATTTGGGAAATCAGTCTACCCATTTTAGCTTATTTTATGATATTTTGAATCATTTAATTAAATTTTAAAATACTATTGTTAGGTGGCAGAATTTATCTACTATTTTCACTTTTCTTGATTTCTCAAGGAAAACAGAAATGTCAACACTATGAAATTTGAAAGAAATTCCAATCAAGGAGAACTTATACAGTTGCCTTTGTCCTTCACACTGAGCATCCAACAGAATTAGGCACATCTCTCAAGCTACACCAGCATGTCATGGCCAACTCTAATTTCTGGAACTCATTATTGACAATAATAAATTATGTTGGTTTTAATACTGACTGTAGATACTCTAAGAATACCAATAATATTAGCAGCATTTGGTTTACATATTAGCAATATTACTAAAAAGCCAAAAAAGAACATTGAGAGATAGCTAGGCTGGAATTTAAAGTGAGTTTTTCATTATTGAGCTCATGATGATTTATAGATTTTTAGAGTAAATTTGATTATTCTGATCTCTTGTCAATGGCCAGCTATTTTTCCCACTACTATTTGGTGACAGTTATGTAAAAACAGAATACTTACTCTATAATTCTCAGATTTTAGTGGTTTTATGAATTATTAGTTTGGTTGAAATGAAATACATATTCTTTTTGGTTTTTTATTTATTTTTTTTATTTGACAGACAGAGATCACAAGTAGGCAGAGAGGCAGGCAGAGAGAGAGGAGGAAGCAGGCTCCCCACTGAGCAGAGAGCCCAATGTGGGGCTCGATCCCAGGACACTGGGTTCAGGACCTGAGCCAAAGGCAGAGGCTTTAACCCACTGAGCCACCCAGGCACCCCTGAAATACATATTCTTAAGGAGAATGTCCTAGAAAAAATTTTATTTAATATGTCTAACTTTATTGTAAGAGCTTAGATGATTATACTGTAAATTTTGGGAACACTTATAAACCTTATGCAACATTACTCCAACACTCAAAGACAATTTGATAATAAACATTTAAAGTAAAAACAATTCACCTAATTTTGAAAATTATGTAAATTAGAATTTTCTAATATTCACTAAGTCTCCATTAAGTGATATGTTGTTATTTCACTTTATACAAAATTAAAAGCACCTATGACTCATTTGATGTAATTTCAGTCTTGCATTATTTAAGTTTATATCTAACAACACAGACACACTATGATAAATGATTTTAAGATAATATTAACTAAAAATAAAACATAATAGATTCACCCATTTTAAAAGTGAAAATGCCAGAAGACAGATAAATTTAGTATACCAATTATTAATCATTTTATTAATTATTTGTAGTAATTAATTATTATTATTTTAATTATTCACTATTTAATAATAATGATTGATTTTAATAATTTAACAATATCATACTAAAAATCACAGTATACAGAGAACTATGAAGTTGTTAAGAAAAAAATAATTGGGATTGATTTATCTTTTCTATGTATGTCCTTAACACAAAAGTCATGCTGAAGTTTAATTGAAGTTGGGAAATTCTAGCCTCTGACAAAGGCATTTGTTTTACTTATTATAATGATAATGAAATAAAAATTTCATTTATGGAATAAAAAGCACCAGCATGTCTAGATAAAGGAGGGATTATTAAAATTATCTTTCCTTAGTTTTGGTCTTGTAACAATTCAATCAATGAATTTTTAAAGCTATTAAACAGCTGCATTGTAAAACAGTAACCAGCTTTTTAAAAAATCCTTTTTATTTTCCAAAATGCAGTTGTGGAAGGAAAAGGATAGATAGTGACTAAGTTTTTGAAGACAAAGCTTATCTTTTCTCTTCCTAAAATAGTTTGGGGAATTGGAATGAAATTAGTTTTATAAAGTAATTTAACTATTTGAGATATTTAGTTCAACGTACACATAGGAATCTGACCTAATTTCAATACCAATTCAGAATTTTATAAAGAATGAAGGCTTTTATACAGTAGACACATAATTAAAAACTAATTATTAGTGCTAGAGACAAAATTGCTATAAATATTAATTTCAATAATCTTTTAGAACATGGCCTTGAGAAAATTAAAATATTTTCCATCATAAAATGTCGAACTCTAGTTGGTTCTTAAATTACTTTATCATAAAAGATATTAAAATGACACAGAAAGTTTATTCCTTAACTTTGAGTAGAGTAGCTCTGAAGTCCGTTTGCAGTCACATACTAATAAAATAACTGAAAGGCGCTCATTAGAACCTTTTTCTTTCATTTTAAAAAATGCTTTTATAATACAGTTTTATCATTCCAACACATATATTTAAGGAATGGGAAGAATAAAAAATGACTAAATTGAATAGCAGCTTTTTCATAATTTCCCCAAACTGGAAACAACTCAAATATCCCTCCATTAGTGATGGTAAAGAAAGTTCAGTACACTTGGATGTGGAATGCTGCGTGAGCAACTGAAAGGGACAAACTATTGATACGTTCAAAAACATTCAAGAATGTTAAATGTATATTTCTAAGTGAAAAGAATATCTAAAGATTCGTACTGTATGATTTAATTTATACGACGACCTAGGAAAGGCAAAACTGGGAGAAAAACAGATCAGTGACTGCCAAGTGCTGTGGGTAAGTGCTTATAGAAAGTGGGTCTGGGGTGAACATACTGTCTGGAATAATGTGCTCATGACTACATGGCTCTATGCATTTGTCAAAACTGACAGAAAAATACAGCACAAAAAAATGTGTTTGCCTCTATGTTAATTTTTGAAAAAAAAAAAAAAAATCAGCCAGGATGTGAGAGGAAAGATGGAATGTAGGCTGTGACAAATGAATCTGTCGTCCTGTGAACTGGAATCTAAACAGAAGAGTATGGGAAAGAAGCTGACATATGTAACTTGGGAAAACAATATTTTGACTGGATAATGTAAAGCTAAAGACAGAGCAGCACAAAAACTCTGTACTCTGGTAAATTTGTTTAAAAAGGGAGGTGCGGTTTAAGAAGTTTGAGACTATGTTATTTGTAAAATAAGGTAGGAAATATAAGTTTATATAAGCATATATAAGTATATGTAGGTATGTAGACTCCAGAACTACAGCAAGAAAAATAGAAGATGAACCTAGAGCTTCTTACCGTGCTAGATAGTGAGAAAGCCCATAATCAAAAAGCATGAGTGGATTGGTCAAGACTTGTTGAAAGACAGGAGGCATTGTACATCAATTACATCTCAGCAATACTAGAAGGAAAAAAAAAGTTCCCAATGTCCACAGATGGGAAAGCTCAAGCAACAAAATAAGCAACAAAAGTATTGGATTGTAATCCAAAACCAAAATAAATATCCATGAATTCATAAGTATTTAAATAAACACTGGAGGAATGATAAATGGAGGATAAGCAATAACTTCCTACAGATGTGTTCCAATGATTACATGTAGAAGGAATGAGGGATGTAGAAAATCACCACTAGAACACTACCTATGGATTCTAAATTGGTAGGTGGATTTGTAAGGATAAAGAGGGTATTTGCGTAGTTTCAAAGTATATCCTTAAAAACATTTAGTAATCACAAAGGAAAAAATAGTAACATTACCAGAGAATCCTAGAGGATTCCACTTTACCCAGGTGTTACCTGGGTAACTAATGTTACCAGTACAGAATGTGGACATCATTATTACCTCCCCCTGTGCCAGCAGGAAACAAGGAGAAAGAGTACTATTACTTCTAGGCTACTTCCCAGTAATGCAAAACCTCAATCTAATCATGAAACAATAGCATTCAAACACAAGTTGAAATACATCATATAAAATATTTCACCAGTTACCTTCAAACGGGTGAAGATAATGAAAGATGAGGAAAGAGAGTTATAGATTGGAATTGACTATGAAGAAATGACAACAAAATGTAAATGGCATCTTGGATTAGATCCCAGAACAGAGAAAGGATATTAGTGACCACACTGTTAAAATCTAAATAGCTTCTGTTCTTCAATTAATATTATTGCACCAAAGTTAATTCTTTGCTTATGATAAATATTCTATCATCATGTACAATGCTAATATAAGGGAAACCTGGATGACGGATATACAGGAAATCACTACACTTTTGGTAACTCTTCTTGAAGTCTTAAGTTATATCAAAATAAAAGTTTTTAAAAGTGCTGTGCATGCCCAGGAATGTATGTGTTTTTTTCTGACACAGTAACTATAATTCAATCTGAATAAAATATTTAGGATTCTACTTTTCTTTTTTTTTTTTTTAAAGATTTTATTGATTTATTAGAGGGGGGAGAGAGAGAGAGCATGAGCAGAAGTAGAGGGTTGGAGGAGTGGCAAGTTGAGGGAGAGGGAGAAGCAGATCCCCTGCTAAGCAGGGAGCCCGAGGCAGGGCTCTGTCCCAAGACCCTGGGATCATGACCTGAGCCAAAGGCAGACACTTAACCTACTGAGCCACCCAGACGTCCCTAGGACTCTACTTTTCATTTGTGTTTTGCCATTTCTGAACAACATTCTTAAAAGATCCAGAATAAACTGGAATAGAAAATGTTCCTGTTTTCACTGTAGTTACAATCTTTGTCAGCATAATATATTACTGTTTCCACTTTCTTATTGATAATGTTGTCATGAACAGACAACCAACTGAAGTCTCATGTGTCAAGTTTCCTAAATGCTTCATATTTGAAATATTAAAGACTAAGGATTGTGTTTGCCAAAGTTCTCATTATTCAAGATGCTATTTGGATGATGTGTTCATTCCAGTGGATTACATTCTACAAAACCTGACATTTTTAAAAGAGGAGACAATTAAAAAAAGGAACTTGAATGTCCATTGTGGCTGTTGCCAAATTATGTGATGCAACCTCTTTGGTTTTCCTAGGATTTTTCAGGATCTGGAGTTTTAACAAATAAATATAAATATTGAACTTTTCAGTAAATAGTTTTACTGAGCACTTAGTCTTAATATTTGTATTTTAGATGTGTGCTACTTCTATTAGATACGTTTCAGACAATTTATTATGCTATTAAAGTGTTTGCTTAGCCAGGGGGTGACTGGGTGGCTTGGTCAGTTAAGCGTCTGACTTTCGCTCAGGTCATGATCCCTGGGTCCTGCGATTGAGCCTCACATCAGGCTCCTTGCCCAACAGAGAGTCTGCTTCTCCTTCTCCCTCTGGGGCTCCCCTGCTTGTGCTCTCTCTCTGTCTGTTAATTAAATATTTTTAAAAAACTGTTGGTTTAGCCTGGATGCCATGTGCAGTATATGCCAGAATGGCTGGTATCAAAGTAGTTGCTTAGTTTGTATTTAACCAACTTTCCATATATTTATTGGGAAAGGACAGTTATAAGGGGCACTTGGGTGTCTTGGTCAGTTAAACATCTGATTTCAGCTCAGATCATGATCTCAGAGTCCTGAGATCAAACCCTGCTTCGGGCCCCTTGCTCAGTGGGGAGTCTGCTTTTCCCTTTTCCTCTGTTCCTCCTTCCCTACTTCACCCCCACTCATGCTCCCAATCTCTCTCTCTCAAATATAAAAAATCTTAAAAAAAAATAAAAAGACACATAAATACTGACAAACAATCTTTATAACAAGCTCAGTGAAGATGAATCATATTTAGAGAAAAATTGTTTGAAGTGTCTGGGGCTCATTTTTTATCACACTATTCTATCACACATATTCTCCACTGGATCCCTGAATCAATTCCAGTGAGAATCAAACCATCTATATATATATTTTTTAGACTTTATGTTTTAGAGTAGTTTTAGGTTCACAGCAAAACTGAGGGTAGAATGAGGAGATTTTTTTTTTTTTTAAAGATTTTATTTATTTATTTGACAGATAGAGATCACAAGAAGGCAGAGAGGCAGGCAGAGAGAGAGAGAGGAGGAAGCAGGCTCCCTGCCGAACAGAGAGCCCGATGTGGGGCTCGATCCCAGAACCCTGGGATCATGACCGGAGCGGAAGGCAGAGGCTTTAACCCACTGAGCCACCCAGATACCCTGAATGAGGAGATTTTCTATATACCCTTCTGCTCTCCTCATACATAGCCTCCCCCCATTATAAACATCTCCCCCCAAAGTGGTACATTTGTTACCAGTGATAACCTAGATTGACACATTACAACCGCCCAAAGTCCAAAGTTTTTTTTATAGTTCATTCTTATTATTGTACATCCTGTTTGGATAAATGTTTAGTGCCATGTATTTATTGTTATGATATTTTAGAGTATTTTCAATGCCCTAAAAATCCTCTGTGCCCTACCTATCTCTCCTTCACATATCCCGTGGCAACCACTAATCTTTTCACTGCCTCCATTGTTTTTCCTTTTCCAGAATGTTGTGTAGTTGGGATCTTATAGTATTCACCTTTTGCAGATTGGCTTCTTTCACTTAATAACATACATTTAAAGTTATTCTATGTTATTCTATGTCTTTTCGTGAATTGATAGTGCATTACCATTTAGTGTTGAATAATATTCCATTGTTTAGAATGATATTCCCTGGTTAATTTATTTATTAGAATTAATAAGGATAAAAACTATTTTAAAACAATGAATTACAATTGCTTAGATAAATGTATTTCATCATAAAGTATCCTCAGTTGAACATGTACTCTTGTAAAGCTTTCTAGAACTAGGCATGCAAATTCCAAAACTGTTACTAACCCGGAGCATGTCAGATCCTGAACACCTAGGTACCTGATCTACAAATTTTCATTCATGCACAATCTGCTTCAGCTCTCTCATTGTGGACTTTTTTTTTTTTTTTAACTTTAAGTAGGCTCTATGCCCAGCATAGAACCCAAGGTGGGCATGAACTGACAATAACCTGAGATCAAGACCTGAGCCGAGGTCAAGGGTTGGATCCTTAGCTGACTGAGCCCCCCAGGTGACCTTTGTTACAGATTTTCAAAAAGACTTTGTTTGTACCTATAACTCAGAGATCATATTGAATTCGGTACTTTCTGAATTATTAGTTTTATTTTTATTAAATTTTTAAAAATTTTTTAATAAACATATAATGTATTTTTATCCCCAGGGGTACAGGCCAGGTTTATACACTTTACAGCACTCACCATAGCACATACCCTCCCCAATGTCCATAACCCACCCCCTTCTGAAATATTAGATTTTTAAAAAATATTTTATTTATTCATTTGAGATAGAGCAAGAGAGAG
Organism: Enhydra lutris kenyoni; assembly: GCF_002288905.1. Taxonomy (NCBI): domain Eukaryota; kingdom Metazoa; phylum Chordata; class Mammalia; order Carnivora; family Mustelidae; genus Enhydra; species Enhydra lutris. Next base: position 14,821,104 of record NW_019154124.1, on the reverse strand, counting down.
AGAACATAAGCAGGGGGAGAGGCAGAGGGAAGGGGAGAAGCAGACTCCCTGCTGAGCTGGGAGCCTTACCCAGGCCTCAATCTCAGGCCTGGAGATCACAACCTGAGCTGGAGGCAGATGCTTAACCATCTGAGACACCCAGATGCCCCTGAAACATTATATTTAAAGTACATGTTTATCCACTTCTTTTCCAATCACTTTCCATACCCTTTTCTCTCACAGCAAAGTAAGCATACTTTCTTTTGTAGTCTTTATGGAATTCAGGGAAATAGAACACAATGAATCACAATTACTGACAATATTCTAGCCCTTTCCTCTAATATACTGGCCAACAGAGAGTCTGCTTTTCCCTCTCCCTCTGGGCTCTCCTTGCTTGTACTCTCTCTCTCTCTCTGTCAATTAAAAAAAATCCGAAAAAAAAAAAAAAAAAGTGTTGGTTTAGCCTGGATGCCATGTGCAATATATGCTAGAATGGCTGGTATCAAAGGAGATGCTTAGTTTGTGTTTAACCAACTTTCCATATATTTGTTAGAAAAGGACATTTGTAAGTCAAGGACTTATAAAGGACATTTACAAGTCTATGTGCTTCTTTCCTATTCTGTCCTTCATCTCTCCATGAATAAACACAATTTTGAATTGATTATATTCTTTTACTTGTTTTAATTTTTATAGCATTATTTGTTTTGGATATTACAGAACACTGTAGCATGCCATATATAATCTTCTGGTTCTTATTTATTTTATCTACTTAGCCTTATTATGCCAACATTCATAATTTTTGGTAACTTCCACAATTCTAAGCATCATTATCATATTTTATGAAGCATTTATGTGCTAGACAGTGCCTTTAATGTCTTCTATAAATTATCTATTTTATTTATTGTGAGATAGATATAATGAATAGTTCTTGATTTGTAACTTACAGGGAAACTGAGAAATTGTTTTCATTTGCACATTATTAGACAGTCAATGGCTAAACTGATTTTGAACCTAGATCTGTTTGGTCTTGAAGCATATTCTGTATAAATATAAGTATCTAATTTTTCTCCCAATAATAAAAAATAAAAGTCAGAGAATGGATTCAATATGCTCACAGAACAATATGCTCATTAACGAAACATACATCTCTTCTATTTTAGCAATAACAAAATATTACCAGGTGCTAATAAATATACAGTTTGTCTAACATCTGTCTAGTAACAGGAATATACTCTATAAGAATCTCAAGTAATATATATAACATCAGATAACATAGAAGGATTCCCATATTTCTGAAAATATCCAATTATGAGTATTGTTTTCACTATTTCTTGTAGATGCAGAGTCCAAGTCACCAATTAGAAATTATATTTTTTTCTTGCCGCTGTATTGATTGAATTTATCCTTGCCATAGTTTAAGGGAGTCAATATACACTGCACATTATTCCAACTCTGACTTTGGACCCACTGAAAGAGCATTCAAAAATATCCAGACTAAGATGTCAGCTTTATTGTTAATAAAAGTTAGGTTAGGGATGTGATATTTTTCTTGCTAACACTCCGCTCATAATATTGTAGCCCCTTCTCACAAGTAAGATTTTACACTCTGTAACTTATGTGGATTTATGTCATTCATATGTATCTTAGTTTGTGAAATTCCTGTAAATACCAAATGTTAGCAAGTATACCTTGCAAATTCTCCTGCCACTTTCATTGATTTTAAGTTGTCAGTAGTGACAGTGTATGCCTCTGGATCATATGGCAATAATATTTTTTAAATAAACATTATTAAAAATACAGTGCAAAGTACAGAAATGTACTATGTAAATTTTAGAAGTCGATTTAATAAACACCTCTTGTACCTAGTACTTGAAAGGTGATCTATTCTATGCTTTGAGCATATTAAGATGATTAAGACTTAACTTTTTATAGTAGAAAAATTTACATTTAAGGAGTGACCATAGAATGAAACACTCTAAATAAAACACATAGAACATATTAAATGATATGACAAAGTTTTAATGAAATTGTAACAGCTCCACAGAGAAAGAAGAGGATAATTCTTTCTGTGCAGATACAGTGTAAAGGGACAAAGTGAATGGATTTTGCCTCAGCCAAAACCATGCTCAGAGGCAGAGACAGGCCAAAGGCAATCTAGAGGTAGAGGGAAGGGAACTGCAGTTTCTCCTGTCAGTAAATTCAGTGTCTGTGTTGTAAACATTTATTTATCAATAGATACAAGGGGGAGGTTTCTAACTTTCTCACTGGGTTTCACACTACTTCCTCTTATCATCTCTTACCTCTGGCTTCACCAAATCACATGTGTTCCTCAAACATCCCATCCTGTTTTGCCTCTTCAAGAGATTACCATTAATTTCTCTCTGTGTTTGTAAAGATTTTGCATTTTTTAGAAATAGGTTTAGCATGATTCCCATCATGAAAATATCAAACCAGATGACAATAAAATAAAGTTTTGGGAAAATACTATTACAAATAATATTTTCTGCATTTAGAAAAATCATTTCTTATAACATTTCATTGAATCATCACACCATTCCATAAAGTAGGGATTTTTTTTCAGTACATTTAGAAGCATACAATTGAGACTCAAATTAAAGCAAATTATTTAGTGAGGTAACCCATAAATTTCAGGGCTCAGATTTAAATTTCAAGTCTCACACTGTTTTCTAGCAAACTTCCATTAAAAGAAAACCCCTACAGTGTAGTGACATTTGGGCCAGTGTATTTGCTCCTTCTTAATCTCCTGCTGCTATTAAGTCACCAAACTTTAAAGAGAAAGTCAAGTTTGTCAGATTCAATATTTAAACTGTTTTGCATGTGTTGGGGAAATATGGATGCAAGCTAATGAAATTGTGAATTTATTATTCTGAAGATGAAAAATCATTTTAGTCCCTGCATTTAAGATTGTCATGCTGAGGGGCGCCTGGGTGGCTCAGTGGGTTAGGGCCTCTGCCTTTGGCTCGGGTCATGATCCTGGAGTCCTGGGATCGAGCCCCGCATCGGGCTCTCTGCTCGGCAGGGAGCCTGCTTCCTCCTCTCTCTCTCTGCCTGCCTCTCTGCCTACTTGTGATTTCTGTCTGTCAAATAAATAAATAAAATATTAAAAAAAAAAAAAAGATTGTCATGCTGAAATGAATAATACAATTTCAAATGGCTTAACTTCATGTGGTTAGGCTATAGTTTTATGCCCCCCAGAGCCAAGAACAGTATACTATGACCGAAGGACTGTTACTATTTTAAACCCAGAAATATTGTTACATCTAAATTGTTCATAACTTTTATTGCATTAATGCTGTTGAAATCTTAAACACAAGCACACAATGAGCATATTTAAAGCATATTATAATTATCATCACTGGGTATTTTTTTTTAATGTAAAGTTAATCTTCCTCTTTTCTAGCCACCAATATCCACCATTCATTTTGGATTTTTCAGCGGAAAGACTGGAATTAAGTTTAGTTTTAATATTAAATAAATTTAAGGGAAATAAAACATACTTTTTGATCTGAGATTATTCTCCTATTGTTTAGTGGACTTATATAGGTATTTTATATTCAGTACTTCAAATCCTTTTAAAAAACACATTATTTATAAATTAATATATAAATAAACTATGGCATGAAAAACAAGTACATTTAACGTTAATTGTAAGTTAAGTTTGCCCTGTCTGAGATGGGTGAGAGTCTGGGGTGATAAACTCAGGACAAAACTCTTTGGGCAAAAAATCGTCCTTCACTTTGAGAGTGGGGAACAGACATGGAGAAAGAGAGAGGACTCTCAGGGGGAAACTGAAATTGAAACCACGCCAACACGCCAATAAAAGCGTCAATATTACAGATCCAGGTATCAAATTTAGAACTCAGGGAAGTAGTATTAAGATAGAAACTGGGTTTCAAGCAAAGTTGGAAAGATTTCAATATAGAAGACAGAAGATAAATCCTCGGGGGACTCTGAGTGGCTAAAGAAGGTTTGCAAGAAACTTCTCGGTAATATCTATATGAGGGAGGGGGTTTGTTAAGATAAACAGTGAAATTTTTGTTCGTATGGTTCATTTGTGGTAAGTTTGGATAAGGGAGGTATTTGGGGAAGAACAGTCTTAAAATAGGACCACAAGCACATTTTAAGTCTATTTAATAATTGGTTACACATTTAAAAAAAATAATACTAAGTTAATTTTTGCTAAGAAGTAAAACATGTTTAATTTTAATAATGTCAAACATTGTTCATTTATTTAACGGGTATTGTCTATACATCTGCTATGTGCCAGGCACTGTTCAAAGTCTGTTTTCCACAGATCTTAGATGGGAATCATGGTAGAAGAATAACCTTAATATTGTCAGGTTGATTCCCAAGGCAGTTTCAAGTCCTTAAAAACAAGGATCGCCAGAAAAAATATCTGTTCTAGTAAGACTGGGCCAGATAAGAGAGAAAAATCTTTGCCCAACTTAATGGGTATCAAAGAAAGGGGGGTGATAATATTGAGTTTTGAGTTGAAGAGATTTTCTACAAATAAATAATGTTTTGTTTGTAGAGAGATACAAGGATTTTACCAAGAGTTAAATTAGATAAAGCAAGAAAATCAAATTGTAAGTACAGACAAGCTCTCATTCCTCATCAGCATAAAATCATCTGGCTAAAAAAATGCCACATGTCAGAAGTATCTCTAAATGAGTTGTTTCTGACAAGACCCTGCCGCGATCTATTGTCAAAAATCTGGCCTTATGGCAGTCAGTACTTTACCTGTCCTTGAAAAGGAGTTTTAGAAGGAAGAAATCTCAATAGAAGTATAGGTTTTCAAAGACACATGGCATCCGGCTTGTGTTAGGGTGGAAATATGGTGACTGTTTATCAACCCATGGATTGCCATGACTCTGTGTGGATAGAGATCTTACTTTAATAGGTGGAGAAACTCCAGGAAAAGAATTTAAAATGTTAAATAAGATCATATAATCATACTGGATAAAACATATTTTGATTCACAGCATTTTACAGGCTGTGGATATATCTGGATTAAATGGTTTTGGTTAGAGCTGCAACATTTGGTAGATATTTTTAGGTGTAGTATAATTATGAGTGTTTCAAAAAATTCTCATTAAAATGTAAGTATTAATAAAATAATAATTTATCAATTAAAACAAAAGATAGTAAAATAAATATATAATTAAACATAATATATAATTAATAAACATGGTCATTAATAAATGAATAAAGTAATAATGTCTAGAGATAGAATTTTATTATATTATGAGAGATTACTGTTTAACTATTTAAAAATTATGTAACAACATTTTTGGCAAGAAAATATAATTACAAGTAATTGTTATATATGTCAAGTAAAAGAAACCTGATTTAAAACAATATGTCAGTACATGCATAAATGTATACATACATATGATTTATAATGTTAAATAACTAAATTAAAAATGATTACCTCTGGATGTATGGAAGAATTATAAGCATTTAGTTTTATATTATTTTTCTATACCATATTTTTAATTAATATACCTTTGACTGGTATTATTTAGGTCATAAAACATCAATAAATTAAAGATTCTATTTCTTAGACTAAGCCTAAGGAAATAGAATTCTGTCTTGACAAACCTTTTCTTCCTCTCCATACAGAGTACATGTCTTAGAAACAAACTCTGCTACCAATCAGAGACACCCTAAAAAGAACTTGTATAGAGTAATATATGGTAGTATAACTAAGATAAAAATTCAGACTTCATGCTTTTTTATATCTAAAAGACAATTTTTAAGAGTTAAATAATTATTTTAAACTTTGGTGCAATTTACTATACCAATAGTTCTCAAACCTGTAATAGCACCTCCACTTGGGAACTTGATAGAAAAACGAATTCCCAGACCCAGCCAGAGTATTGACTCAAAAACACTGTGTGTGGAGCCCAGCAAGCTTAAACAAGCACCATAGGAGATTCTCAGTTTTGTTAGTTTGAGAACCACAGTCCACATTACAATATATAAACAGAGTTTCGGCAGCTTCCACCTGTCTAAATTCACAGAATGATACCTCATTAGAGTTGACAGCTTACTTCAGATGTTAGCCTGAGCGCTATGATCTCAACTTTCTTTTTTTCTTTTTATTTTTTTTCTCCAAAAACATTCCCAATTAAATAAGATCAAATAATATCTCAACTACTACATAATTTTTGGTCAGAGAGATTATATTTCAAAAACATTTCACTCTTAAAAAACGTTTCTTTTTTCTTGGTAGTAGGTTAAGTGCCACCAAACAAGTAAGAAAGATTGATATGCAGAACATGTAAATTCAAGATCCCAAATGAAACATCAAAACTACAAGCAGATATGCAGAAAGAACATCTCAGGATAAATAATACAAATACTGTTTATAAAATGCAAAATTCTAGAAACCCGAAAAAGCCATCCTATACAGACGTATTGGTGATTTGTAAATTAAAAGCAGGAACAATGCCTGGGGTTCTGCAAAGGCCTTTCCAGTTACGCTTACCTGAAATCCTTTTGGGAAATTGGCAGAAGCAAGTAATGAATAAATAAATAAAATTTAAATACTGAGTGAAGTTAATCAGGTCAACAGGAAAGCCAGAAACTCCAGCAAACTCCAAGTGGCAAAGTGATATGTATAAAAGGCAGCAAAGTGGCTAGAGTTTGTCTCATTTGAAAGACTTCGTTCACCAATGTCATAAAGTGTAGTCACTTTTGTCACCATCTGGCCTCCTTGTTAAGGCTGCAGATATGAAACATATTGTCTTAAAAATGAAAAGTTAGGTGGGGCACCTCAATCCTTTTTGACTAATCCCTTATAGTACCAGGAATTTCTCTGATAATTCCTTTGAGCTTCAATTAAGACAGATCAATTTGGACTAAGATAATAGAAGTTTCCTGACCTGTTGATACTATTATGCTTTGGAGTGTCAACACTTGGAGGATATATCCCCATTGTTTTTCTTTTTGAACCAAACAACAATGTAAATTCATAGTCTCTAGACAGAAATGCCCATACACCACAATTCTCACACATACACACCTATAAACTTCAAGCAAATTCTTAAGTTTTAGAAGTCATTCTGATTGTATTCTCATTTTCTACAGAAACCATAGCCTGGTTTGAGGCTTAGTTTGTTGAGCATTCGGTTAATGAGGCCACAGTTAGGACTTTGATCTCCATTTTAGAAAGTTAGTTTTTCTTTTTTAAACATTTCTTACCCTTGGGAAGCTGATTCACATGATGCTTACTATCATTTCTCACGAGAGAGCTAGAGAATGAGATAGATCAAAGAATCACTAAAAAAAACAAATCAAAGTACATGTTCTCCTACAGTGGATCATTAATTGTAGTGGAGCAGAGCCCATACTCAGTAAATTTTTCAGATGTTGCTGCTGTTCCACACCATGCTCCCTCCTTTCTACCCATCACCACCTTGTCATCTAACTACTCCCTGTGGGCTATGCCCATTATGCACTCCCCTTCTCAACAAGCTCATTCCCTTGCTGTGATGGCACTGTTTGAAAATCACTGGCATAGACGTTAATTTTTGACAATACCAGATATTTTCTGTAATTGCTTCTAACACCATGATCAGGACTGAAGAGTGAATGATCTTAATATACAAAAAAATGACTGCAGAAAACAAAAAAAGTATCGTCTTTTATCAATGCCACTATTCAGCCATTATCACACTCAGTTTACATTTCTGCATGTATTTATCTGAATAGATAAGAAGCAGGGACACTAATGATGATGATCTTAGGAAAGAAGTCATGGCCTTTTACTGGAGAAATTAATAGGAGGCAGATAGTAACAGATCCCGTTTGCTTTTCGTTAAGAAAAGGAAGTGCAAATAAATGCATTCAGTAAGCAAGCACTTTGTCATTTCTGCCAGAACCATCCTGTTACAAGGATGATTTCACTTCAATTTTGTCAATATCTTCAATAATCCATTGACTTTAGGATTACTCTATTGCACAGCAATAGTGATCTTTTAAAATGTTACTTTATGCTCAGAATTCTTTGATTCTCATCTCTCTCAGAGTAAAAGCTCAAGTATAAACACGGCCTTAAAGACCTATGTGATCTTTCCCATCAACCTCCCAATTATTTGAATTTAACTCTACCTCACTCCTCTCATTCATTCAGCTTCTTACTGAGGACGCATGACTCCTTTCACAGACATAGGAATACTTGCCTTCATTTTCTTCTGACTTTAAAAGAAATTAAAATGTATGAAAAATTTCTGGCCCTTAGAAGTTACCATGGGCTGTAGATACTTGGCCTACAGTGCCTCGTAGACAGTAGCTCCTGCTTTCTATGCTTTCTAATTTCTAATTTCATACTCATTAAGGAATATCTGGAATGTGATTCCTCCAAATAGCCACATATATGTTGTAAAGAATAATTATATTACTTAAAATGGGGCTCTAGGGTGATCAGTCAGATGTGATAATGGAATAACATTGTGGAGAGGCACTGTAAGTGAAAAAAAAAAGTTATTATACTCACAGTCTTAGAAGGGGAGGTACAGCAGGCAGGAAACCATGTGGGAGGAGCTCCAAGGGAGCCAGGACAGCATAAGGACCCATAGGTAAGTGCTTCTGTTGGGAGGCATGTAGAGTACATAAGGAAAAGATAGGAGCATATTTCATGGGTACACTTGAATGTCACAAGGTCATAGTTGTGGAAAGCAAGGAGGGGAACTTGTAGCAAAGACCAGCCTTATTTCAGTGGTGCACCTATTCACGGGGATATTGAGGAACCAGGGAATATGAAATTTTAAAACTTTATGATTTACAAGGTTCGTTTCTACAGGTATCCTCTGCCAAAGGTCTTCTTTGACTTTACTATAAAAATGTCCCAAAGTCCATCATTTCTTCATCCTCCTCACTTACCATTTTTTGCATTGCACTTTTTAAGAACTGATACATTTTATTTGTTCATTTATTGTGTTGTCTCCCTAAACATGAATGAGTGCTCTATGACAAAGGAATGTTGTATTTTGTGTATTACTTTTCCTCAAGCTCCTAAAAGTGTACCTTGACAAGAGCTTCAGCATATAATTTGATGTTCAAAAAATAAATAACTTAAATTTTTTTCCAAGTGGAAAAGAATAAGGTAGTTTCTTACAAAACTAAGCAAGTGTTTCCTGTACTACCTCACAACTGTATTCTTAGGAATTTTTGTAAATAAAAAAGTTTTCATAATTTTATTTATGATACTCTATAAAAATGAAGTTGATTTTTTTTTCTAGATTGATATTTACCTCACAACTTTGCTGAACTAATAAGTAACTTCTAATAGTTTCTTCTGTGTTTTAGGAGTTTCCATATAAGAGATCATTGCCTCTGTTTTAATTATTCCTTTCCTATCTGGGTGACTTTTTTTTTAGATTTTATTTATTTATTTGACACAGAGAGATCACAAGCAGGCAGAGAGGCAGGCAGAGAGAGAGAGGGGGAAGCAGGCTCCCTGCTGAGCAGAGAGCGTGATCTGGGGCTCGATCCCAGGACCCTGAGATCATGACCTGAGCCGAAGGCTGACGCTTAGCCCACTGAGCCACACAGTCACCCCTGGGCGACTTTTATTTTAGTTTATTTTAGTTTAGTTTTATTTTATTGTTTTATTTTATTTATTTACCTCCCCAGAACACCCAGTTGAATTGAAGTGGCAAGAGAGAATAATTTTATCCTGCTGCTGACCTTAGGAGAAATACACTACATCTTTCACCCTTGGCTAGCTCTGAATTTTTCATAGATACCTTTTATCAGAACGAGGAGGTTCCCTTCTAGTCTTAGTTTGTTGAATATTATTTATTTATTTGTTCAAAAGGGTAGGTTTGGCCAATATTTTTTCTGGAGTCTATTTAGATAATCATGCAGATTTTTCCTTTATTTTATTACTATGGTGATTACATTGATCAATTTTTTTAGTATTAAACCAACCTTGCATTTCTAGGATAAATTCCACTTTGTCATTATGTGTAATCCTTCTTATATGTTTTAGAGTTGATTTGTTACTATTGTGTTGTGCATTTTTTAAAGGCATTGATCTGTAATTTTTTTCCCTTATTTTTTGCTTGGTTTGGTTATTAGAGTATATACTGAACTCATGGTATCCATGGGGAAGTGTCCCCTCTTCTGTTTTTTGGAAATGTTTGAAAATGTTCGCTGTTAATCCATATTTAAATGTTTGACTGAATTCAATAATGAGGCTATTTTTCTGCCTGAGCTTTAATTTGTTGGAAGAGTTTTAATTGCCACTGCAATTGTTTTACTCATTAGGTCTACTTAGATTGTTTGCTTCTTCTTGAGTCAAATTTTATACTTTGCATCTTACTAGAAATTTGTCCATTTCATCTAAGTAATCTAATTTGTTGGTATGTAGTTTTAATAGCATTCCCCTATTTTTATAGCATTCCTCTTTGTTTCCATAATGTCATTAATGAGGTTCTCTCATTCATTCTTAATTTTAGTAATTAGTCTTCTCTCTCTTGCTTTCTTTTTCTTTCACTCTCTTTGCTTGGTAAAACTAGCTAAAGATTTGTCAATTTTGTTCGTGTTTCCAAATATCTAGTTTTGATTATGTTGATTTATTATATTTTCCTACTCTCTATTTTATTAATTTCCATCCCAATCATTTTTATTATTTCCTGATTTCTATTTGTTTTAGGTTTAGTTTTATCTTTTTCCCCAGTGTTTTAAAGTTGAAGTTATTGATTTAACATCTTTCTTCTTTTTTAGTACTGCAAATGCTATATTATTCCCAAATAAACTCATCTTTTTGAGCTTGTGTAAGTTTACCTTTTTATTTAGGTCAACAGTATGTGTATGCAGAGAGAGAGAGAGAGAGAGAGAGAGAGAGAGAGAGAATGGAGGAAAGGGGGCACATGGAAGAATGTAGATTTTAGCCAGTGAAGTCTGGCTTATCATATTGATGTTAAGATGTAGTAAGTCTATTAACTGAGACAAGTTGCTTGGCTTCTATGAACACTCATTTCCTCATCGGAGGAACTGTAATTCATACTTGAAGTTTTGCTACAGAAATCAAGAACTACGTACATTTCTCAACATGATACCTGGAGAAAAATTGTTTTTCAATTACTTTTATATAGTATTTATATCAGCAAATGTAACTTATCTTTTATGGAGACAGAAAAATAATGATGTAAAAACATTTGTATCAGAGGGGACATGCACATTGAAGACATATACACATAAGATAAGACATACCATTCATCATATTTATAATGTGGAGAAATAAAATCATATTCCTAAAGGAAAACTAAGTAAATTATTTACATGTGGTAATTCATGGTTTCTGATATACTCATGGGTGCTATTATTTTCATGATAGTTAAAAGAAATAATAAAAATCATATCAGTTGCTTTTTTCAGAAGGGGTATCATAAGATCATTAAAAAAATTTTTACTTATCAGCTCCTATTTCCAAAAGCAATTTTTTTGGTATATGAGTTATTTGTTCTCCTTGATAAATAAACAGGATTTATTTTTAATAAATAAACTATGCAAACATTATATGTTCTTTCTTCTTTTTTAATGTGTCAGAACCAAAAACAATAACAGAATACCAGATACATCAAAAAATTTTGCATAGCTGAATACTCAAATAGTATGGGTGGTACCTAGTATTTTAAAATAAATGCAGAACAAATTTGAAAGTAGTGGAAATAAAAGTTTTTACTGCTCTCAGTAAAGAATAAATATTGTTTTCCATTATCTCAAACTTCAAAATATGAACTGCATTAGGAAGACTATTTTTAAAGAGTAGAATGTAGTGAAAGAGAAGAACATTTCTCTAAATAGCACATATTTATTTTAATGCAGGACATCTGCTGTCAAAACTAATCCTATACCAAAACAAAATGATGGTAATTACTTAACATTGATGAGATGAAAATTTTTTTGGCTGCCACAAAAGGATTACAGTCAGAGCTTTATGATTTTGTAGGGATAGAAATTATACTGAAATTATAAAGGACAATAAAATTTACTAAGTTTTATCATTTTGATATTTAAAAAAAATACCTACACAAAGCTAAGTGATTGAAGACTACAGAATACACAGTATTAAATAATGTTAAATCATTAAATAATTTTTCCAAAGAAGATATACAGATGGCTAACAAACACTTGAAAAGATGTTCAACATCACTAATTATCAGGGAAATGCAAATCAAAAGCACACTGAGATATCAACTCACACCTGTCAGAAATGGCTAGTATCAAAAAGACAAGAAATAATAAGTTTTGGTGAGGGTGAAGATAAAAGGGAACTCTCTTGCACTGTTGGTGGGAATGTAAACAGGTGTAGTCACTGTGGAAAACAGTGTGGAGGTTCCTCAAAAAATTGAAAATAGAATTATCATATGATCCAGCAATTCCACTACTGAGTATTTGCCCAGAGAAAATGAAAACACTAAGTTGAAAAGATTTATATATCTCTATGTATATTGCAACATTATTTATAATAGCCAAGATATGGAAATAACCCAAGTGTCTATCAGTAGATGAATGGATAAAAGAAGGTGTGGTATATGCAATAGAATATTATTTAGCCATTAAAAAGAATAAAATCTTGCCATTCATGACAGCATGGATAGATCTAGAATACTATTCTAAATGATATAAGTCAAAGACAAATACCATATGACTTCACCTATATCTGGAATCTAAAAAATACAAAACAAATGAACAAAGAAATAGAAACAGACTCATAAATACTGAAAACAAATTGACAGTTGTCAGAGGGGAGGGATGGGTGAAATAGGTAAAGGGGATTAAGAGATACAAAAGTAAAATAAATGTGTTATAAGTAGTGATAATGAAAACTACAGCATAGGGGGGCGCCTGGGTGGCTCAGTGGATTAAAGCCTCTGCCTTCGGCTCAGGTCATGATCCCAGGGTCCTGGGATTGAGCCCCGCATCGGGCTCTCTGCTCGGCAAGGAGCTTGCTTCCTCCTCTCTCTCTCTCTGCCTGCCTCTCTGCCTACTTGTGATCTCTATCTGTCAAATAAAATAAAATAAAAATCTAAAAAAAAAAAAAGAAAAGAAAACTACAGCATAGGGAATATAGTGAAAATACTGCAAAAACTTTGTATGGTGACAGATGGTAACTACATTTATTATGGTGAATACTGTATAATGTATAGAATTGCCAAATCACTATATTGTACACCTAAAACTAATTAACAGTACATGTCAACTATGCTGAAACAAAAATAAATAAATTAACACAAAGAAGTCTTCAAAATGTAATTTTTGACCCAAGTTTTATTTCTCAGCTATATTCTGAAATAGAAGTTTTAATTTTAATGTAATGAGCACTTACATAATTAAATCAGGCTTTACTTAATTTTGTTTTCTAATAAAAAAGTTGTCAGCTTCATAATGAAAATATATGTTTAAGATAGGAATTAGAATATTCATGCAGTTACAGCAGGAAATACTGCTTAGAACCTTGCATTGCATCTTGCCTTTAAGTAATATTGTGGTAGGTACCTTAACAAAGTGACAAAACAATATGATTGAATAATACCTAGTTACTTAGTAAGGTATAATTGTATTTCATTAGAATCTTGAGTTTTTTTAAAACATGAGCACTGAATTTTATATGTGAGTGATGAATCACTAAATTCTATTCCTGAAACTAATATTAAACTATATGTTAACTAACTGGAATTTAAATAAGAACTTGAAACTGCAAAGGAAAAAAAAAAGAAAGAAAAAGTGTAAATTATCAAAAAATAAATAAACGTATTCCTATACAAGTCCCATATTTTATTCATACTAGAACAAATGCACTGAGAGATTTACTTTATCCTTCCAATGTTTACTTTTCTTAATAATTAATATATATTAATTATTAATTGGTATTAGATATTTATTGATATGTATTTTATATTATTGTGGTATTTATAATATATAATGATATGTAATGTAATAATATATAATATAGCAAATATGCTACATATTGTATATAATACATTTATCAATTAATTTATCAATAAATTAGTAATATATAACATATATTATTAATAATATATATATAATACATTATATGATATATAATATGCACAACAGTGCTCAAATCTGGAGAAGGAAACAGGCATTCAGGTCCAGGGAGCAAAGAGAAAGCCCCCCTCAAAATAATTAAAATAGGTCAATACCTCAACATATAATAGTAAAGTTTGCAAATCTCAGAGACAAAGAGAAAATCATGAAAGCAGCTCTGGACAAGAAGTCCCTAAGGGTAGAAACATTAGACTGGTTGTAGACCTATTTTCAGAGACCTGGAAGGCCAGAAAGGACTGGCATGATATATTGAGAGTGCTAAATGAGAAAAATATGCAACCAAGAATACTATATCCAGCTAGGATGTCATTTAAAATAGGAGGAGAGATAAAATCTTCCAGGACAAACAGAAACTAAAAGAATTTGTGATCATTAAACCAGCCCTGCAAGAAATATTAAAAGGAATCCTTGAAGTGAAGAAAGAGCCCCAAAGTAACAGACCAGAAAGCAACAGACAATATACAGAAACAGTGACTTTACAGGTAATAAAATGGCACTAAATTCATATCTTTCAATAGTTACTCTGAATGTAAATGGGCTAAATGCCCCAAGCAAAAGACACAGGGTATCAAATTGGATAAAAAAGCAGGACCCATCCACATGCTGTCTGCAAGAGACTCATTTGAGACCCAAAGACACCTCCAGATTGAAAGTGGGGGAGTGGGAAAATTTTATCATACTAATGGACACCAAAAGAAAGCTGGGGTGCCAAGCCTTATATCAGATAAATTAGATTTTAAACCAAAGGCTGTAATAAGAGATGAGGAAGGACACTCTATCATACTTCAATGCTCTATCCAACAAGAAGATCAGACAATTGTAAATATTTATGCCCCTAAAATGGGAGCAGCCAATTATATAAACCAATTAATAACAAAATTAAAGAAACACATTGATAATAATACAATTGCAGGGAAGTTTGACACCCTACTTGCTGCAATGGACAGATCACCTAAGCAGATCAACAAGGAAACAAGAGCTTTGAATGACACACTGCCAGGTGTACTACACAGATATATTCAGAGCATTCCAACCTAAAGTAACAGAATTCACGTTCTTCTTGAGTACACATGGAACATTCTCCAGAATAGATCATATCTTGGGTCACAAATCATGTCTCAACTGGTACCAAAAAGATTGGGATCATTCCCTGCATATTTTCAGACCACAATGCTTTGAAACTAGAACTCAATCCCAAGAGGAAATTTGGAAAAAACTCAGACACATGGAGATTAAAGAGTATCCTACTAAAGAATGAATGAGTCCACCAAGAAATTAAAGAAGAATTTTAAAATATCATGGAAACATATGAAAATGAAAACACAACTGTTCAAAACCTTTGGAATGCAGCAAAGGCAGTCCTAAGAGGGAAGTATACAGCAAGACAAACTTTTCTCAAGAAACAAGAAAAGTCTTAGATATACAACCTTCCCTTACATATAAAGGAGCAGAAGAAAGAAGAGCAAATAAAGCCTGAACCCAGTTGGAGAAGAGAAATAATAAAAATCAGAGCAGAAATCAATAAAATAGAAACCAAAAGAACAGTATAACAGATTAGCGAAACTAAGAGCTGATTCCTTGAAAGAATTAATAAGATCAATAAACCCCTGGACAGACTTATCAAAGAAAAAGAAAGAG
Source organism: Enhydra lutris kenyoni (assembly GCF_002288905.1). Lineage (NCBI taxonomy): Eukaryota > Metazoa > Chordata > Mammalia > Carnivora > Mustelidae > Enhydra > Enhydra lutris. The sequence continues at coordinate 14,805,381 of NW_019154124.1, read as the reverse complement.
AGAGAGAGAGAGAAAGGACCCAAATAAATATTTTTTTAAATAAAAAAAGAGGAGAGATCACAACTAACACTGAAGAAATACAAACAATTTTAAGAACATATTAGAGCAACTATATGCCAATAAATTAGGCGATCTAGAAGAAACGGATTCTTTTCTAAAGACGTATAAAGTACCAAAACTGAAACAGGAAGATACAGAAAACCTAAACAAAGCCATAATAAGTAAGGAAACTGAATCAGTAATCAAAAATTCCCCAACAAACAAGAGTCCAAGGCTGGATGGCTTGGAATTCCCAGGGGAATTCTACCAAACATTTAAAGAAGAAGTAATACCTATTCTTCTGAAACTGTTTCAAAAAATAGATATGTAAGGAAAACTTCCAAGATCTTTCTATAGCTATAATAATAGATACCTAGTATAATTGCCTTACCAATTTTCATGGCCTTTCTGGTAATAATACTCTGGTTCTCTTTCTCATTTTCATTTCCAGTGAATTGAAAGGGGCTTGAAATACTCATCTCCAAACATAAACAAACATCCAATCCTGACTAACCAGCCCATGTATTTCATTATTTTATTCCTGGTGATTAGGTCAGATGTAGCTGTGTACTCCAACCTAAAGCAAATCAGATTCCATCTCAAGAGTTTTGCTTCTATCTCTCCATGAGTTCATTATATTGATAAAATTACAAGCTTGGAGTTTCTTCTGATCATTTATGACTACATCAGTAAAATGGAATCATACCTGAGAAGGAAGCCACAGGAAAAGAAAGCACATCCTGAGATTGAGGAATTGATGTCTCTTCTTTTTGAGTATCTGAATCCAGACATCCCTAAGGCCATACTATTCTCTGCATTCCCTAATTAAATAAAATAATAAATTATTTTTAAGCCAGTTTAATTTGATGCTCTGAACAAAGGTAAGAATCCTCATTAATACATGCAGACCAAAAATTTGTGTCCTATATGACAAAATGGAGCACAAAAGATGCCTAGGACAACATTCCATAAATACTTAACTATCTTGGCATGCCAAATATGGCTTTAGTCTCTATATTTTTTAACATAAGTCTTTCAAATATTTAAAAATATTTAAAAGTATAAAAGTAATATAAATGTTATCTTAAATATATAATTTCCATAGGTTAACCAGAAGAGAAAAATAATTTTCTATATTTTTCTTATTTCAGCTGTATTTTTTCAGGGGTGTATTTGTTTTATTTTCTAGTGATGCATCTATTGTATTTCTGTTATTAAGCACACCAGGTTTCCACTACTAGCAATAGAAATATTAAATTTCTTAATAGATTTTTTTTTAAGATTTTATTTATTTATTTGACAGACAGAGATCACAAGTAGGCAGAAAGGCAGGCAGAGAGAGAGGAGGAAGCAGGCTCTCCACAGAGCAGAGAGCCCGATGCGGGGCTCGATCCCAGGACCCTGGGATCATGACCTGAACCAAAGGCAGAGGCTTTAACCCACTGAGCCACCCAGACACCCCAGAAATATTAAATTTCTTAAGGAAATTGATTTCCTCAAATATATATATATATTTTTTTAAGATTTTATTTATTTATTTGACAGAGATCACAAGTAGGCAGAGAGGCAAGCAGAGAGAGAGAGGAGGAAGCAGGCTCCCTGCTGAGCAGAGAGCCCAATGGGGGACTCAATCCCAGGACCCTGAGATCATGACCTGAGCCGAAGGCAGAGGCTTAACCCACTGAGCCACCCAGGCGCCCAGATTTCCTCAAATATTTAATGACATTATTAGATCTACTGATTTCTCACTTTCCTTTCATCTCTGAAATAAGACTAACAAATACAAATTTATGCTTTTAAACAATGGTTTACCTAGATATAAATGCTCCTAAATTACCTGGCTACTTATTTTTGAGAGCTTATAATTTCTGTAACTATCTCACCATATACTCTATGAAAATGTTTTGTACTTAGAAATTATTGTATCAACATTCTACATAATATTTCAAGAGAAAGTTTTAATAGAACTAATATTCTATGGAATGAAGTTATATGTAAATGGGGAAAAATTGTGCTAAATAGGTGCCTAAGGAAAGCTGTGTAGATAAGAGAAGAACAGATGAGAAAGATCATTTGGAGATTAGCCAGATTGCTAACGGGTGTCAACTTGGGCAATACTGCAGAGAGTATGTAGAAAGGTAATGGGGACAGAAAACAGTTGACTACAAAATTTCAGGCTTCTTGATGAATTGGAGTCCTCAAAAAAATAGCATGGTTTTGGGTAAAGTATTTGCATAAATAGGACAAATTACCAATAAAAAGGATATTATTTCATAGATAGCCTAGAAACAGAAAGAATGGGTAAAAATACAGAAAAAAAAATGGAGGTAGAAATTCATGAGACAAATTTAATATCTCATATGTCTGAGTAATATAGATGATGTAGATATTGTAACATAGATAATGAAGATACTGATGGACAATGTTTTGTAAAACTTATTGCATGGAATAGAATAGGGAATCATCAATAGACAACCACTGGGGCTTATGTGCCTATCAAACAGCCTTCATCTATAGGACAGCCATTGGCTTGCCTTTTATGCCTTTATTCATACAGACTTATAAGTGTAGGTGATGAGACAGGTTGTCTCACCTTGGGCTAGGGATTAATGAGCAAAATATAACAAAAGGCATGAGCCAAAAAAATATAAATAATGAACAAAAAGTGCTGAAGTGATGGTGATATCAAAACCAGAAGGCAAAGCTAATCTGAGACTCCTTAGAAATGAGCTTTTATCTTGCTCAGTATCACCTTCTGAAGGCCACACATGGTGTTTGACATATACAAAATGCTAATTCATTTTGACTAAAGCCAAAAAGGAATGATTGAGACTGTAGGGAGGCATATAATAAAGGTTATAACTGGTGGTATATGAATCTGACTCTGTCATCAGACATGTTTGGTTTAGAAGTCCCAATATTAAAAAAAAAACAAAAACTTATTTTGAAATCCTTTATGCATAACCTTTACACAGTAGTTCAGAATATCTCCACCTATCCTGTTTACCATATACCTTGTTTGATTTATAAATTCATGAAATTCATGCTATCTTGTCCATGTAGACATTTTAGTTAGTGATATTTAATATAGTTCAGCAGTAATGATGAGAATAACTTTTCCAGAAAAGCATTATTGTTAATAATAATTATATGTATACATTATATCATTATACTAAAAAAATGAGATATTAATAAAGGTTAATATAATAAATAAAGGTAAAAGTATAATTAATATAATATTGTATATTAATATTATATAATATTAATATAATAACACATATTATATTAATAACATATTAATATAATAAAGGTAAAAGTAGATTTACAATACAACGGCAAAGATTTAAGATCAACAATGAGTTTTGCCTTTAAAACTCTTATCTAAAATTATATTCATGCTTGCTTTGTCATAAAAATACATTATAATAACAAGGAATATATATTTTCTACCCAAACATTCAATAAATATTAGGCAAGCATTATTTTTTTTAAATTTTTAAAAATTTTTTATAAACATATAATGTATTTTTATCCCCAGGGGTACAGGTCTGTGAATCGCCAGGTTTACACACTTCACAGCACTCACCATAGCATATACCCTCCCCAATGTTTAGGCAAGCATTATTAATACATAGCCATGGTTTAATAAATTATGGGAAGCCATTTCAAACATTATATGAGACTTAAAATTAGAAATCATAAATCATTTAGAACTTAATCTCCACATTTTATAAATGAGAAAACAAAACACAAAATGATAATTTTATAACATGCAGGTAAACCATGGTAGAAACAGACTATCATCTTGGCTTCCAACTCTAAATTCTTTCCAATTCAACCACTTAGTTTCAGAGTAGGCAAATAAACCCAAGTACAATTTCTTGCTTATTTAACAGGAAACTGCTATTGTTCCTATTTATTCAATGACTTGCTTACATTTTTCACTTAACTTCCTAAAAGCTGTGGCCAGAAATTTATGTTTATGTATTTGCTCAGTTTCTTTGAATTAAAAAAAATCCTTCCCATTGCTTCATGTGACCCTTACAATGACCTGTCTTTTGTAACCAGATATTCTACTTTGCTTTTACACTCATTTTACACCTGTTTTGCCAAGGGGAATCAAAGGGAGTTGTATGAACTACTTCTTTTTAAAAAAATGTTTGTGTCAAATCCTTAAATGACTCTTTTATTAGGCAATTTTATGAGCATGAATGCAGTTTTCTGTAGAATTAAACATCTTCCTTGGATGTAGTAGTTCAGAGTTTACTTTTTAACCATCTTCAAATAAAAGGCATACAGGATCCTGTATAATGAAGACTGTATTAAGAGAATCAGAAATCTGTCATTTATATCTTTTAAATGTCACTGGGTATGTGAGATGAAAATCTCACAGGTAATGAAGATACTAAAACCTTCAACCTGTAGGCTACATGCTACATGCATTTTACATTTGCCAATATATTTCTGGAGCCTAGCACACGTTAAGAATATTTTGATTTTGATAAATTACTAAATAAGTAAATACATAAATTAGAACTTCCCAGGAAACTCATAGACTTGGAAAAAAATATTATTTGTTGATGTAAGCTACAAGAGTTGGGATAATTACATACTCAAAAAAAAAAAAAAAAAAAAACAAAACCCCTTAACTAATATACTTGGGAAATAAGAACTCAGGAGAGTCATACTAGCAGCCTAAGAGTGACTGAGAAGAGATGTTCACAGCAATCACAGCATTTCACATCCTCCGGAGGACAGAGGATTTTTTTTTCACATTGTCTCATTGAGACTGAAGTTGCTATTTATTTTTGTGTTCTTTGATTCAGAGTTGTTTACAGCAATGTAAAAGGAAGTAAATTAAAGAGGAAAGGAATTTTATTACATGCAGGTAAACCATGGTAGAAACAGACTATCATCTTGGCTTCCAACTCTAAATTCTTTTTAGAATTTAGAATACTTTCCAACTGAAAGTATGTTAGAGTCACTCAATTTACTTCACACATGTAATAGTTATTGGCTAAATATCTAAAACTGAATTATAATTATTTATTATTATTTAGCCTATCTTTAAGGTTGCTACATTCATCTAAATGATGAAGCTTGTTTTAATGCATAAATAAAGGTGAAAACTTTTATGTCAGTTCTTCTAAATGAGGCTGTCCTCTCTTTGAACACCCAAATTAAATATGTATTGCTTAAAGTAAACAGCTTTTCAGAGGACATTATCATGGTCTTTTGGCACTTTAGAGATTTAACAAGTTATTTTTAGTGCTGGCCCAAATCACCTTCTCAATTTTCCTGTCAATCAAATCTATAGAAGCTGGCTAGCACTTGTTATCACAACAATCCCAGTAAAATAGAGGAAATAAGAAATGATGGGATAGACAAAGACATTTCAGTCCGAGAACAAGAAAAAGATCAGGAGTGGCATTTTGCAGAAATAATCTATCAGAACATAAACTACAAAATAACTGAAGACAAATTTATATGAAATAAGAGATAGAGATAGCATACTTTTCAAAAGTCAGTAGGTTAAAGTGGTGAAATCTTTAAGGAACTATTACATTTCCTCTGTTTTCTATTGAGTTTTCTGCGAACAGCAATGGCTGCTTACAAAGGCAGTAAGTGAGAATACTATGAAGTTCTGCACCTTTTCCCCTCAAGCTAACACATGAGACAAGCTACAAAAATGGCACCACCAGTTAGCAGCATCAATCAGCCAACCAACTCCCAAATTCATTTTCTCTTCAGTAGAGATAGTGGCTAATATCTAAGGCATGTACATATTAATAATACAATATCTAACTAGCTTAAATATAAAAAGGTTTCAGAGTGAGTTAGAGTATTAATTTTCTTCCTTCTTCCACTTTTTTCTCCTTCTGCCTTTCCCCCTCCTTCTTCTCCTTTTACTTATCCTTTTCTGACTCTTTCCTCAAAATTTATAGATATAATACTAATGAAAGCTGGACACTATATTCAAAACTACCATGAGCTTCTCTGAACCAAGTAATCTGTAGGAAGTAAATCTGATTTACAAATCTCTATTTAAAGTCTCATCATTCTAAGATATGTTCAAAGTGTCATTTGACCCACTTTTCTAATCTGAGAAAATAGCAGATATGGGATTGGGTTTTTATAGAATTTGGAAATGAAAAATAGCACTTTTTTCTCATAAGAGGAAATATAAAAAGGAAAGGAAACAGATCGTCTTAAAACTAAGGGCAATTCTGAAATATGTCTTTAGTTCTAGCTAGGTTCTGGGGTACAAGAGAAAACAGCAATTTTAGCTGAAATTTTTGGAGGTAGGAAAGGTTTAACACATCCGAGAGTCCCAATACCTGTCACCAGAAGCCTGGGTCATGATTCTTTTTGGTAGCAAATATCTAAGGGGTTTGATCAGCAGTGAGGCTCCCCAGTCTGGGCAAGAAATGTCTAGATACCACATCCTTTGGGATGGAGCAAAATAAAGGCTTCCTGCAACAGTAAGAACTGGTTCTGAACTAATGAGATCCACTCTGAGAATTGGGGTTCCAGGGGTGGAGTGGGGGAAATAAGAAGAGCCATAAGTGTTCATGTTTCCATCTATGAACCATTAATTTTTGCCCAGGTAAAAGCCTAATAAATCAGAGGCTGACACTATGAACCAGATTATAACTTTGAAAATTATAATAGTTAAATAAAGTAGCAGATAGTGAATATTCAAATAGTGACTATTTTAACCATATCATAATAGGGATTGTTAGCATTATAGTTTATGCTAAACGATTTTTTTTAAGTTCAGAATTTAAACGACAAAATATATGTAAAGGTAGGTGTTGATGCATGTAAAAGTAAAACATACCCTAATAAATAGTTTTTGTTTTTAAAAAGATGAAAAAATGAAGTAAAAAAAGATAGACAGTTCAGTAAAATTTGTTGATGATACTTTAAAAACATTCACAAAGCTCCTCAACAGAGGGAAACAAAGACCTAGCACATTTTAGTGTTGACAACGCAAGCTAATATACTAAGAATAGATAAAATTTGTGTTGAAATTTTGTAAGACAGATATAAAAAATATGTTGACTAAAGAAGCTTCTACAAGTTTCTTGATTTTTTTCCCCAAATGATCTTCAAACAAATGAAAACTTGTGGCATTTTCTCGAGTTGTAATACCAGAGTTTGATATTTAGAACTAACTGTGATAAATACAGATTAGACCTATGAAAGAACTGTGTTTATATGTCTGGTACTTGCTACAAAATTAAATAGAAAAATCATAATCCTTTACCCATTGAGGATTGTCCAAATTCATCTCCACGTGACTCAGAGAGAAAACAAACAAACACCAGAGTGAATACTTTCTCCTGGATTGTGAACTTGGTCTACGTAATATATCTAGTCTTCAGTAACATTCATTCACATTTTAGTTCCATTTCCTTGATTTCTTCCTGGATTGGCTAATGAATAGTTTCCAGTAGAAATATTTCAAAATGGTCTTGAATTACTGTTTGTAATCTCAGAAAATTACTTGCCTCTATATGTAGATGCTGATGATATGAAATGAGTCTCAATATTGATCTTTGGGCTCCCATAATCCTAATACTGAATTTTTCCCATAATTGGAAATTTTGTAGCTCTAATTAGTAAAGTTATTTCTCTATTGTAGTAAATAGAAAACTTTTTTTTTATTTTCATTTTTTGAAGTGACTATTCAAATTTTATGTGAGAAATTTTACAATTCTAGTGGGTCAATAATGAGATTCTTTTTCAAGCCAATTCCTGAAAGAAGAATTTCCAATTTCTGAAAAAAAGTGCAAATCCGTGCCTGTGAAAATCTGGAAGGAAAAATAATGGTTGGTCACCCATTGCATGTAATTTAATTAAATTAAGAAGCAAGTATATATGGGTATCGTGTATGTGTGTGTGTGTGTGTGTGTGTGTGTTATGTAAAATAAGTCATCATAGGAAATTACACTGATTCTGAAGTTATGGCACATCTTTTTTCTGTTTTTAAAGATTCATTTTAGAAAGAGAGAGAGAGAGAGAACTTGTGAGGTGGGGGAGTGGTGGAGGGAGAGAATCTCACGCAGACTCTTTATTGAGAACAGAGGCTGATGCAGGACTTGATCCCATGACCCTGAGATCATAGCCTGAGCTGAAATCAAGAGTTGGACAACTAACTGACTGATGATCTGAGCTAAAATCAAGAGTCAGAAAACTAACTAACTGACCCACCCAGGCACCCCTATGGCAAATCTTTACAAAGGATAAACTCTGGCTTGCTATTCCAAGATTTATGACAACAGTTCTGACTTTTCAATATGGAAGAGGAACATTTACAGAAGGTTTTTCTAAATTATTGAAATATCTTCAGGTTAATTTATATTAACTATGAATAATTTTAAAATGTACTTTTTCAGTATGATATGAGAAAATATTTAATCAACATAAAAAGTACTTAGTTTTCATAGAATTTCAGTTCTATGACATTGCTTCACTTTGGAAAAATACAGTTTGCTCTTTAGATATAACAGAGCAAGGAACATGAACAACTGTGTTTTTCTGGGATTCTCTTTTTCCAAGTAAGCTAATAGTGACATATTTGTTAGATTCTTGGCTATAGATATTACCATAGTTCACCATTTAAGGACAGAGAGAGATGAGTGGTAGAAAGTACAAAATTCTTCAGTCCATTTTCCAATAGAAATTGTATGTAATTTTTACTATTTTATTAAAAATGTGGGGTATATTAGGCTATGATTCAGAAAATATAGGTTCTCTAATTTTATAACTAAACTAGTTATAAGTGCTCTAAGACACTGTATTTTTAAAAAGTTATCTTCAAATATCAATGAAAAAAATTAAAGTCAAATATAATATCATGAAGAAAAATAAGTATTTTTTTCTTTAAAGATATTATTTTGAACTAATTTTAGACTCTGGTTGTTAGGTGTACTCATTGTTACTGAATGTCACTTAAGTATTCATTTCTACAGTTGAAGAAAGAGAAACTAGGGACAAAGAACATTATTGTTAAAATTGCTTGTCATTTTGAATAATGGACTGAAATCACATAACTTATCTGTTTCCTGAAAAGAAAATGCATGAGTTGAAGGGAAATAGGGCCATTAACAGGAAGGAAACTAACTCTCCAAGAAGTTTTGCTTTTAGCTAGGGCATAAAATATTGATCTATAGCTATGAACAAGCACGTCATTGAGAGTGTAATTTCTGGATGAAAATGTTTGACCAAAACATTTTGATTATTTACAATATTTTATATGGACTACCATTTTTTAAGATTGTGAAAATTCAAGAGAGGTAACAATTACTAAGTATATATTTAAAATACTTGTCTCCCTTCATTCAACCATCAGAATCAAAAATAAAATTCTATCTTTTAACCAATAGTATTGCTTTTCCCAGGAGATAGATTATATATATATATATATATATATATATATATATATATATATAGGAAGCACATTGGAAGCACAAATGTCTTGAAAATTTTAATATATAATTCCAACTAAATCGGACAACTTATCCTTTTTTTTTCTTCTTGTTTGTTAGCTTGTATGTCTAGAATATCACTAAAATCTTTGAAAACCTATAATAAATGTTGCAATTTTCCTCAACTAAAAATTTCACCCTTTCCTTATATAGCCAGTGCTCACCCTGAAACGAAGAGGGCATAGAAATTGCAAGGATTAAACAACCCTAAATATTTATCCTATGTTTCTTTGTTCCCTCCTAGCTAACATATGATACTACTAGTAAATCAAATTAGATTCTCCATATACAAATTCCCCTCCTATACAAATAGAATATCAAGAGACTGGCTAAAGACAGGGTGGGAGAGAGTCCTCCCAGAATGTAGAACCCATGGTGGAGTTAAAGTCTTACAGGAAAAAAACTTTATCATTCATCCATTTGTCATTTAGGCAAAGCAGCAGAAGCCAGGTAAGACTTAATAGCACAATAATCTTATAAAGAGACAACAAAAGGCATACTAGAAAGTTTTATGTCAAGGTAGATGGCACTCTTGGAGTGTATCCATCACAGGTATCTGTGTGTGTGTGTGTGTGTGTGTGTGTGTGTGTAGGTATGCATGTATGTACATATTTAGCACATATTATCTCAGGAATGGACAAGAAGAGAATTCTTTTTTTTTTTTAAAGATTTTATTTATTTATTTGACAGAGATCACAAGTAGGCAGAGAGGCAGGCAGAGAGAGAGGAAAGGAAGCAGGCTCCCTGCTGAGCAGAGAGCCCGACACGGGACTCGATCCCAGGACTCTGGGATCATGACCTGAGCTGAAGGCAGGGGCTTAACCCACTGAGCCACCCAGGCGCCCCAAGAAGAGAATTCTTAAGAACAGTACACCAGTTAATTGAGGTTTCCCTCACTTACATGGATGTTTTATTAAAAGATTGAGTGATTGATTGGTTAATTTACTTATTTACTGACCTACTTAGCTCAGAGAGGTTGGGGGAGAGTATGAATAGGCAGGGAAGAGGGAGAGGGAGAGAGAATCCCAAGCAAACTCTGTGCTGAACACAGCCCAACGAAGGACTCATCCCACAACACTGAGATCATGACCTTAAAACCTTGACGAGTCCGACACTTAACCAACTGTACCACCCAGTTGCCCCATTTCCATGGGTGTTTTGAATGATTCTGTATGTTCAGCTCACTATTTCACCAATCACAACTGCTTGGGAGATTTGTGTATCTATGCCATCAAAGATGTGCTTTACATATTTTTCTACAAAAATCTTATAGCAGTCTTTTTCAAACATCTTGCTCTTGATAGTGGGAAAAAGGTGGTATTGAGGAGATGATACACAATTGATAGATGACCAATAGGTAGATAGTTGGCTAGATAGATACATAGATATACAGATATGAACTCTCTGTAATTTACTTTACCTATGCCAGAAGCTATAGAGCCTCTAAATATCTACAAAGGAATATCCCAAACACCAGTATCATCAGTAGTCATAATCCATGCAAAAACTCAGGAATCACTAACTAGGTGAAAGTCAGTTATTCAATCCCTATGTGTTCATTTTGTGTTTTATGTGTTTTTGTTTTGTCTCAATATTTATGCCTTTTATTCTTAAAATCATTGGGCCTGACAATAGATTTCTTTTTTTTTAAATTTTTTAAAGATTTTATTTATTTGACAGAGATCACAACTAGACAGAGAGGCAAGCAGAGAGAGAGGGGGAAGCAGGCTCCCTGTGGAGCAGAGTCCAATGTGGGGCTCGATCCCAGGATCCTGAGATCATGACGTGAACTCAAGGCAGAGGGTTAACTCACTGAGCCACCCAGGCATCCCCTGACAATAGATTTCTTGAGGTACATCTGTACACAGCACTAAATTCATCTTCGGTCTTCAGGAAGTAAATCTTGGTGGCAGGGAAGTTGATTCATTCTTTTTCAAGAAACATTTTTCTGTGGACTCCTGTAGTTCAATATTTATTGAGTGCCTACTCTCTGAAGTACTGCTCTGTATTAGATACCTCATTGTTAAACTGTTTACACATGGAAAGCATTTGGACAGAGTTCAAACTCATTTGATGGGTTTCTTAGTCATGGCTGCCTTCTCATAGTAACAATTTAGGAAGATATCTTCTGTATTACATTAAATGATACACTTCAGACAAGCTTGAATATAATTCCCTGGCAATCAAATATCTTAGGTTTCAGGAAGTGACGCTGTAGGGCTCGAACTGCTTGAGACATGCTATGATCAGACTGATCCAGAGACAAGGTTAGAGGATGTGCTCTTGTGCCCAAACACTTCAAAGCTTTTTTTTTTTTTTTTAAAGATTTATTTATTTATTTGAGAGAGAGAGATTTCAAGTTGGGGGAGAAGCAGAGGGGGAGGGACAAGCAAACTCCACACCGAGCACACAGAGCCAAATGTGGTGCTGAACCAAAGACCCCGAGATCCTGACCTGAGCTGAAATCAAGAGTCAGATACTCAACTAACTGAGCCATTCAGATGCCTTGACTGAAAGCTTTTTGAAAAGGAAGTACATGATAAGCATTACATCAGAATATAATTTGATATAGTCCCACAATAAGCATCTAAATTATTCATTTGTTAACTAATTGTTTTATAATCATATGGTTCCACAAGAAGAAAACTGAACTGTTTAGTAAGATGCTCTCACTACTTACACTCTGTGAAAGGCTTCTACATCAGTTTTCTGCAATTTCACAATTGTAAAATAGTACCATTTCCTGGGAGAACACAATTTAATATAGTTACATATAGTTCTAAGGTCCTCAGCCAATGATTCTCACACTGTGCCTCGTGTAGAGCATGTTTAAAAGACAGATGACTCGATGCCAGCCTATAAAGATTCAATACTGAGATGCAGAAGTATTCTAAGTTATATGGCTTCTGTATTTACTTCTCTCGTAATTCCTGTCATATCCTAGATCATTCCCGAAGAACTAATCAGAAATAAAAATATGCCTACAATACTTGTTAATCAATATCTTACTATGATCTATGCATGAAGTAGTACATAGAGAATTTGAATTGATTTCCTAGTGGCACCAAACTCTACCTTGAGCTACAGGCTTTCCATGTGAAGATCACTATTCTCTCCTCCTGCTTAATTTCTCATTGCTTGTTTCTTGTGTTTTAAGCTCTACTGAAATCACTCTGCAATTTCATTTCTTTCTATTTGCCTCATCAGATTCCCATCCACTAGAATGTAAACTGTAAACAGAAATCATCCACTGCAATGTTTAGCTTATTGCCATATATAACCAGTACAGTCTGTGGCACATAGTAGATTCTCAACAAGTTTTCTGAAGAAATGAATAAATAAATGTTTTAAAAGTTAATTTTACAGCAACTCTTCTGTGCTCCTCCCCTAATATCATCAAGCTCAATTAGATGCCCCTCTACAGTGTTCCCATATTAATACATACAGTTTTCTTCTACTGCGCATGCCTACACTGTTTATCCTTAAACACTAAATTCTTTGTCATTAGCAGTTATGTTTTATTTACGTTGTTTTTCAAATTTCTCATGCCTCACAGGGCAGAAGACACATTTTGGTGTTCAATAAATATCTGTTGAATGAATAAGTTCATTTTTAATCTTAAAAGGATACGTGTGTGTGCGTGCGCACTCGTGCATACATGCATTCTTCCAGGTTCAATTCAATGCAGGTTTCTGCCAGGTTTTGTTAAGGTAAGGTGAAAGCATTTGTTTTCTGGACTAGATTCTACTCTGACTCTTTTGATCAGAGAGAAACAAAATTTTTAGATCACCTAAAGATAGCGATTGCCTTTTTTTTTTCTGTAGCTGTTTTATTTACAAGCACTTTATTCCTTTTCAAACTGAATGCCATAAAAACATTCATATAGTATCCATATTTTTTCCAGCCTCCTGCTAAGGTATGAGAATTGTCAGAATTGTCTGTGATTGAGGTGGATGAATTATCAGTCACAGCTTCCACTATGTGTCATATTGTGGAGATGCCAAGAATCTATATATAATTTGGACATTATTCAAAGGGTGTCCATCACAAAGATTTGCAATGTTTTTTATATCTTAAAATATGATAGGGAACCAGGAAAGTACATAACAAGTGGACTGTGAAAGTCAAGGTAGAAATGGATTCGTTAACAAAAGTTAAAGTGGCTCATCCAGAAGAAAAATCCATGTGAAAATCCATAAGGTTTTGTTTAGTTTTAGTAGCAATGAAGAAGTATTCTGCAGTTGATACTGTGTGAAGCTAAATGGTTAGAAGATGATCCAGAAGAACCACAGGGAACAGCAACATGAAGTAATAAATACTAAGATTAAAAAAAAAAAAAAAAAAAAAAAAGGGTCTGGCGCTAAGGTTGTTTTATATAGTTGTTCCAGATATTGTTCAGTTGCTTTTAATCCTCTCTCATTCAAATGAGAGTGATTAATAAATAAATATGACCTACAAACCTGTGCAGAATTATAATTAAAACATTTAAATGTCTGCTATCATAATAAAACCAGCAATAACAATAGTTACAGAAAACTGTGAAATTTTATGATTTCAACATTCATATCTTGAAATGATTGTTTCTTTTTACCGTTTTATCTGAGAGGAAGGGCACAGACCACAAGTGTGTGGGTCCTTGAAATTTGTTCACAAACAAAACATCCCCATGTCACCAGTCCAGATTAAGACATAAGACCTTCCCCAGAAACCCCCTGTATCCTCTCCTGGATCCTGTTCCCCAGAATCCCCCCATACCCTACTCCTTCATAGAGAACAAACTACCTGAATTCTAACTCCGAGATTCAAACACGCAGTTTCTGGTATTTATAAACCAGGAATTCTACATTTCTTCCATCTTTTGAGGAAATCAGATCTGACAGCTCTGGTCCATCACTCCCTGGGGAGGAGACTGGGGAAGCAGGGACAGCTGTTTTGAGACGTGGCCTCTCTGACTCACCTAGCTCACCTCCTTGTTTGTCACATGCTCCAGCCTCTGGTGTAAGAGTTTGCAATACCTGCCTATTTTCATCTCTTAATCCCAACTTCAAAGCCTTTGTACTTTTGACTACCCTGCTTGTTTTGTACAAGATAGCATTAGAGAAATAAATAAGTAAATTTTTTAAAAGGTAAAAAAAAAAGAAAGTTTCCCTTTTTCTCAACTCACTGAATTACACTTCAATTAACAACATTATTTCAAAACAAGAAATATTTATTGCCATCTATAAATAAAGCTATGTGAAAATATGCTTCCTCAATCAATTATAGTAATCAGAATATTTAAAAATATGATATGGGTATGAAGACTTTCAGCTAAATCACATTCTTCAATATTGTGGATGGATATTGGAGTATAAAATACTTTGATTTTATTGTTTTGAACTCATCTGTCCAAATGGTTATAACTGGCTACTGGTCTTTGCTTCTCATGTTGTTAACTGAGAGACAAAAGTAAAGACCTGGATGAGTCCTGATTTGCAGTTTGTAATTTTCAGCTGAGTTACAATATTTTGAGGAAGCGATGTTAAGTAGTATCTGAGCGTTATTTGGCAGAGGAAGGCACTCTGTTAAGTGGTTTCATGAGATATATGAATATATTAAACCCTTTCTACTGTTAATGTGTCAGCTAAACAGAAAACAGAACAAAAGCAAGTAATAAAGTAGGTTTAAACAATAAACAGCCTAAGGAGCCACTCCAATTCACTTATCACATGCCAAAGCATACAATACTCCCTTTTCCCACAGTAGTTTAGACACAAATTGAAGAATTGGAAATCTTTCCAAACGGAGATCATAATTTGCTTGGCCTTGTTTTTGACTTTTTGCTGAGTTTGAAGCATACGGTAAAAGGCAACAATGAAAACATCAGTGGAAAAATCTGCAACACAGGAGGCACCGGATAAATGTTTGCTAAAAGAATAAATAATGTAGAATGAAAAATAAACACACAAAAATATAAAACAGGATTCAGTTGCTTAAGAGAAGTCTTCACAGTCCATCAACTAGATACTTTTATTCAAAAGAGAAAGATGCTTTGAAAGAGATTTTAGCCTTCCCAGTAAAAATAGTGAATTTGGAAATGAAAAACCTAGATTGCTGACATTCTGTTATATCTTTCTTCTCAGATGAAACAGCCACACTGAATAAACTGTGAACTTTAAAAGTTCTGAATAAACTATGAACTTTAAAAGATTTTTTTTTTTAACTATGTTAAGTAATGGAAGGCCTTGAGAGAGAAGAACATGAAACTGGAGTGTACCTTTCAATTTTTCTCTCTTCCTAGCATCTGAGTACATACATCTACTTTCACTTTTGGGGCTCTGGGATAATCATGGTCAGATCAAAATCTGTCTCTGAGGGAATTCCATGAAACATTTCCTACCTAGAACAGAAACTAGACATAGTTGTTCAAGTATCCCACAACACAATTTAAAACTCCCCAGTCCTGTGAGGATGGTCAAGGCTGTATAACCCAGAATGATATGTCTCTATCTTCTCTTAATTGCAACAGCGTCTAATAGCTGTTCTACTTTTTATTAACCATTCCTTGAAAGTCAATCTATTTCTTCACCATTTTCCCATGACCTTTTTTTATTATTATTATTTTTTAATGGCATGGTAAATGTTTTTAAAATTCATCACTCAACTGTCAGGCAACCCAAAGAAGCAAATGAGTCACCCAAGAGGAGCAGTATGAAATTTTTAAGTTTTACATGTTCTTGTACAGACTGAAATGTGACCACACACACACACACACACACACACACACACACACACACACACACACAAAACCTAACCAAGCAAAAAAAAAAAAAAAAAAAAAAAAGCCTTCTAATGCAATATTCCCTCAAGCACAACGGCATCAAATTAATGACTGCAACCTGTCCCTGCCCATTGCCATGTTTCTTTGTGCTTAGAATGGAGTCCCAAAGGCAATTCTCGCAATTTCATCTTCTGTCCTCATAACTTTTGAATTAAATTACTGTATTACCATATTTTACCACAGCCCTTTCATAAAAGCATGTTCCTTGTTCTGTGTCTCAAAACAATGAGGAAGAGAAGAAAACAAATGCTGTTTACCACTTAACTCTTCCAGTACATTCTGCCCAGAGGCCACAAGCTGTCTTTCTTCTCACTTCCTTTTTCTTGATGTACTTTCTTACATGTCTCATTTTATCACTCTCTCAGTTAATACCATGTGTCCTTAACTCCCACTCTTGCTATCATTACAAAAATAATGAGAATTACCTTTAAGTCTTAATATGTTCTAGGTACTATTCCAAGCACATATTTAACCCTGAAACAACATTAGGAGCTAGGTCCCCATTTTTCTCAGCTTCTTTGGGATATTATTAACATAGGACACTATGTAAGTTTAAGGTTTACACTGTGTTGATTTGATACACTTACATATTGCAAAATGAGTATCACCAGAGCATTAGCTGATACTTGTGTCATGACTAGAAGGTGAAAGTGCTAGAGGCTAGAGGCACGGGGGAGTGGGGTGAAAGAACAAAGAAGGTGAAATAACAGAGGACACAATAATGTCCCATGATGGGGACTGGACACAGAATCACAGACCTGTAGCCGCAGGGAAAGGACTTTAGGGTAGCCCCCCATATTGAAGCCTGGAGCTGCAGGGCCACATGTGTGAACTGGGGGCAACTGGCAGTTTTAGAAACACAAAGGTCAGAGACATGCCTGGACTTGGAAGCATGGGCTGGGAGTGCTGCTATGGGTAGCGTAACCCAGGATGATGAGGTTTTTAGCAGCACAGACAAAAACGGAGTCAATGTGGCCTGGAGGTCTTTCTAGAGAATGGACTGCCATCTCTCTGTTCTGAGATAGAGAATTGGATACAGTCACTTCTGCTCTGACTCTCAGAAGAGATACAGAAAGCCACCACCAGAGACAAGAAGGCACCCCAAAACCAGTTTTCACTGGGCCAACTCCCACCCCCCACACATGGCAGGGCAACTCTGCCCAAAACAGGGCTGTCTGAGTAACCGTGTGCCGGGCCCCTCCCCCACGGGACAAGCTGAAAGAACAAGAGGCCGACAACCCTAAGGTCCTTATAAAATAGGTGCATCTTGCTTGGGTTGTGGTAGATAGTTTGGACTCTACATTCCCTCAACCACCTCTCACCAGAATGACTAGTAGGAGAAACACTCAACACAGGAAAAATTCAGAGACTGCAACCTTTGCCACAGAACTAATGGATATGGATATAAGCAAGATATCAGAAACAAACTTCAGGGTAACAAATATGTAAACAATAGCTAAGTTGGAGTAAACCATTAACAGCAACATAGATTCTCTAAGGGCAGAAGTGAGAGCTGATCTGGCAGAACTTAATAACACTATCAATGAGATCCAAACTAATATAAATACTCTAACAGCTAGGTAAATGATGCAGAAGAATGAATTATTGATCTAGAAGACAAACTGATAGGAAAGAAGGATCAAGAGGAGGCCTAGAACAAAGAGCTTAGAATCCATGAAAACAGAATTAGAGAAATAAATAATGCCATAAAAAGTTCCAATGTCGATCCCTGAGGGAGTGGAGAGAGAGGGGACTAGAAAATATATTTGAGCAAATCCTAGCTGAGAACTTCCCTAATCTGGGGAGTGAACCAAGTATTTGTGTCTTAGAAGCAGAGAGAATACCCACCCAAGATCAAGGAGAGCAGACCAACCCACAGACATGTAATAGTGAAACTCGCAAATCTTAAAACCAGGGAAAACATATTAAGAAAAGCTAGGTACAGAGGGAGAAACATCAGAATAATGTCAGACCTATCTGCAGAAACCTGGCAAGCCAGAAAAGTTTTTTAAGACATATCCAGGGTAATAAATGAGAAGAACATGTAGCCTAGAATACTTTATCTGGAAAGGCTGACATTCAGAATGGATGGAGAGATAAGGATCTTCCAAGACCAGAAGAGACTGAAAGAATATGTGACCACTAAGCCATCCCTGCAATAAATATTAAGAGGGGGTTCTACAAAAGGAGAAAGACCCTAAGAATGATATAGAACAGAAATATTTAGAGACAATCTATAGAAAGTAGTACTTAATAGGCAACATGGTGGATTAAAATCATATCTTTCAATAATCATTCTCAAAGTGAACAGCCTAAATGCTCCCATAAAATTGTACAGGGTTTCAGACTGGATAAAAAGACAGGATTCATCCATATGCTGTCCAGAAGAGACTCATTTTGAGCCTAAAGATATATCGAGACTGAAAGTGAAGGGATGGAGAACCAACTTTCATGACAATGGATTACAAAATAAAGCTGGGGTAGTAATTCTTATGAGACTAATTATATTTTAAGCTAAAGACTCTAGTCAGAGATAAAGAAGGACACTGTATCATTTTTAAAGGGTCTATCCCAACAAGATGATCTAACAATTGTAAATATATCTGACCCCACATGGGAGCAGCCAGCTACAAAGCCAACTGTTAATCAAAATAAAGAGACATGCTGATAAGAGTACATTCATTGTAGGGGACCTTAACACTCCACTCTCAACAACGGACAGATCATCTAAGCATAAAAGAATAGAAAAAAGAGCTTTGAATGACACACTGGACCAGATGGACCTTATAGACCATCCCACCCTAAAACAACAGAATACTTATTCTTCTTGAGTCCACATGGAACTTTCTCCAGAATCGACCACATACTGGGTCACAGATCAGGTCTCAACCAATACCAAAAGACTGAGATTATTCCCTGCATATCTTCAGACCACAGTGCTTTGAAATTGGAACTCAATCACAAGAAAAAGTTTGGAAGAAATTCAAAGACTTGGAAACTAATGACCATCCTGCTCAAGAATGTTTGGATCAACCAGGAAAACAAAGAACTTAAACAATTCATGGAAACCAATGAGGATGAATACACATTGGTCCAAAACCTATGGGATATGGCAAAGGTGGCCCTAAGGGGGAAGTACATAGCCATCCAAGCCTCACTCAAAAAAAAAAAAAAAAAAAAGAAAGAAAGAAAGAAAGAAAGAAAGAAAAAAAAAAGAAAGAAAGAAAGAAAGAAAGAAAAAAGAAAAAAGAAAAATCCTAAATACACAAACTCTCTTTACTCCTTAAAGAACTGGAGAATCAACAACAAATTAAGCCTAACTCATGCATGAGAAGGGAAACAATAAGATTATAGTAGAGATCAATGAATTAGAAGGCAGAAATACAGTACAAAACATCAACAAAACTACAAGCTTGTTCCTTGAAAAGAATTAATAAGATCAATAAACCACTGGCCAGACTTATCCAAAAGAAAAGAGAAAGGACTCAAATTACTAAAATTATGAAGGAAAGGGGGAGATCACGACTAACACCAAGGAAATAGAAATTATTATCAACAGATAATAGAAATTATTATCAACAGCTATATGCCAATAAGTTAAGCAACCTAGAAGAAATGGATATATTCCTGGAAATCTCTAAACTTCCAAGACTGAAACAGGAAGAAATTGACAACCTGAATAGAACAATAACCAGTAATGAGATTGAAACAGTGATCAAAAACCTCCCAAAAGGGGCGCCTGGGTGGTTCAGTCATTGAGCCTCTGCCTTCAGCTCAGGTTATGGTCTCGGGGTCTTGGGATCGAGCCCCATATTGGGCTCTCTTCTTGCAGGGAGGCTGCTTCCTCCCCTCTCTCTGCCTGCTGTTCTGCCTACTTATCATCTCTGTCTGTCAAGTAAATAAATAAAATCTTAAAAAAAAAAAAACTCCCCCAAAATAAGAATCCAGGACCTGTCAGATTCCCTGAGGAATTCTACCAAACATTCAAAGAAGAAATAATACCTAATATCCTGGTTATTTCATAAAGATAGAAACAATCTTAAAAAGAAAGAAAGAAAGAAAAAAAGAAAGAGAAGAAAAACTTCCAGACTCTTTCTATGAGGCCAGCATTACCTTGACCCCAAAACCAGGGAAAGACCCCATCAAAAAGGAAAATTTCAGGCCAATATCCCTGATGAATATGGATGCCAAGATTCTCAACAAGATCCTAGCTAATAGGATCCAACAATACATTAAAAGGATTATCCAGCATGACCAGGTGTGATTTATCCTTGGGATGCAAGGGTGGTTCAACTTTTGCAAATAAAACAATGTGATAGAATAAATTAATAAGAAAAGAGAGAAGAACAACATGGTCCTCTCAATTGATGCAGAAAAAGCATTTGACAAAATATAGTATCCTCTCCTGATTAAAACTCTTCAGATTATAGGGATAGAGGGAACATTCCTCAATTTCGTAAAATCCATCTATGAAAAGCCCACAATGAATATCATTCTCAATGTGGAAAATTTGAGAGCCTTTCTCTTAAGATCAGAAACATGACAAGGATGCCCACTCTCACCACTATTGTTCAGCATAGTACTGGAAGTCCAACCAACAGCAATCAGACAACAAAATGAAATAAAAGGTATTCAAATTGGCAAAGAAGAAGTCAAACTCTCTCTCTTTGCAGAGGATGTGATACCTTATGTGGAAATCGCAAGACTCCACCCTCAAATTGCTAGAACTCATACAGCAATTCAGTAATGTAGCAGGATACAAAATCAATGCACAGAAATCAGTTGCTTTCTTATACACTAACAATGAAACTGTAGAAAGAGAAATTAGAGAATTGATTCCATTTACAATAGCACCAAAAAACATAAGATAATTTGGTATAAATCTAACCAAAGACGTATAGGATCTATACTCTAGGAACTACAGAACACTTATGAAGGAAATTGAAGAAGATACAAAAAGATGGAAAAAACATTCCATGCTCATGAATCAGAAGAATAAACATTGTTAAAATGTCTGGTGCCCCGAGCAATCTATACTTTCAGTGCCATCACAATCAAAATACCATCAGTATTTTTCAAAGTGCTGGAACACAATCCTAAAATTTGTATGGAATGAGAAAAACCAGAAAAGACCCTGAATTACCAAGGAAATGTTGAAAAAGAAAAACAAAGCTGGGGGCATCACATTGCCTGATTTCATGTTATATTAAAAAGCTGTGATCACCAGGGCAAGAATAGAGAGCACAGATATAGACCCTCAAGTCTATATGGTCAACTAATCTTTGATGAAGTAGGAAAGAATATCCATTGGAAAAAAAAGACAGTCTCTTCAATAAATGGTGCTGGGAGAATTGGACAGCTATAGACAGAAGAATTAAACTCAACCATTCTCTTATACCATAGACAAAGATAAATTCAAAATGGATGAAAGACCTAAATGTGAGAAAGGAATCTCTCAGAATCCTAGAGGAGAGTATAGGCAGTAACCTCTTTGGCATTGGCCACAGCAACTTCTTTCGGGACACATCTCCAAAGGCAAAGGACACATAAGTGAAAATGAACTTTTGGGAATCCATCAAAATAAAAAGCTTGTGGGACGCCTGGGTGGCTCAGTTGGTTAAGCAGCTGCCTTCGGCTCAGGTCATGATCCCAGCGTCCTGGGATCGAGTCCCGCATCAGGCTCCTTGCTCAGCAGGGAGCCTGCTTCTCCCTCTGCCTCTGCCTGCCACTCTGTCTGCCTGTGCTTGCTCTCTCTCTCTCTCTGACAAATAAATAAACAAAATCTTTAAAAAAAAATAAAAAAAAATAAAAAGCTTGTGCACAGCAAAGGAAATAGTCAACGAAATGAAGGGGCAACCCACAGAATAGGAGAATATATTTGCAAATGGCAGTACAGATAAAAGGCTGGCATCCAAGAACTATAAAGAACTTCTCAAACTCAACACCCAAAAACAAATAATTCAGTCCAAAAATGGGCAGAAGACATGAAAAGACACTTTTCCAAAGAAGACATACAAATAGCTGACACACATGGGAAAATGTTCATCATCATTAGCCATCAGGGAAATTCAAATCAAAACCCCAAAGAGATACCACCTTACGCCAGTTAGAATGGCAAAAATGGACAAGACAAAAAACAACAAATGTTGGAGAGGATGTGGAGAAAGGGGAACCCTCTTACACTGTTGATGGGAATGCAAGTTGGTTCAGCCACGCTGGAAAACAGTGTACAGTTCCTCAAAAAATTAAAAATAGAGCTACCCTATGGCCCAGCAATTACACCACTGGGTATTTACCCCAAATATACAGATGGAGTGAAAAGAAGGGCCATATGTACCCCAATGTTCATAGCAGAAGTTTCCACAATAGCCAAACTGTGGAGCAGAGATGCCCTTCAACAGATGAATGGATAAGGAAGATGTGGTCCATACATAAATATTATATTATTCAGTCATCAGAAAGGATGAATACCCAGCTTTTGCATCAACATGGGTAGGACTGGAGGAAATTATGTTCAGTAAATAAGTCAAGCAGAGAAAGCCAATTATCATATGGTTTCACTTATTTGTGGAACATAAGGAATAGCATGGAGGACATAAGGAAAAGGAAAGGAAAAATGAAGGGGGAGGGAGTTAGAGGGGGAAAAGAACCATGAAAGACTGTGAACTTGGAGAAACAAACTGTGAGGGGAGAGGGGTGGAGGGAATGGGTGCCCAGTAATGGGTATTAAGGAGGGCACTTATTGCATGGAACACTAGGGGTTATACACAAACAATGAATCTTGGAACAGTACATCAAAAACTAATGACGTACTATATGGTGACTAACATAATAAACAAAATTAAACACACATATGAGTATATTCTGGGGATCTGACATACAGTACAGTTATTATAGTTAAAAGTACTGTATTGTAGGGGGGAGACAAGATGGTGGGGAAGTAGGAGGAGGCACCGTTTCAACCTGTACCCTAAAGTGAGCTGATTACCTACCAAAGAACTCTGATCACCCATGAAATCAGCCTGAGATCAGAATTATACACGTCTGGATCTCTACGGGGGCAGAAGACGCCAGTGGGCAGGTAAAGCGGAGTGGGAACATCAGACTGATATCGGAAGATAAACAAAAGGGGGAGGGAGCCACCAGAGGTGACCCATTGGAAAGTAATACCCCAATAGGAGAGTGCCCTGTGACTGGGGACCAGCCTTAACTTGGAGTCTAGTTGAAAGCACTCAAAAAGAGCAAAGGATTGTGGGGGGAAATTGTGGGAATCGGGGTGGTTAGGGACAGGGGCTTAAGTCCCCGGACCCAGGACAGCCACCCCTGGTGCTGAGCCAGAGAGAGTGCAGCAGAGAAACCAGGTCTTGGTCCCTGAGCCGCCAGCACACCTGAGAGCACGTGGGGTCCCGCTCCTGTGAGGGGCTGGGAGCCTCGCCAGCCAGCAGAAGCACAGCCTTTTTGCATTCCTCACGCGAGTGACCTGCCGTGCTATCAGAGACTTATTTGCGCTCCTCGCCCTCCCCTGAGAGAGGTGCACGCAGGTGCCAGCCCGGTGCTCTTGGTCCCAGAAAGGCTGAGTACTCCCAGCCCAGGCCAGTGGGAAAATCTCAGCGTGCGATCACTGCTTGGAACCTCTCTGATAGTCCGGAGCTGCCCAGACAGTTGCCGCTGTCGTGGTTTTGAGTACAAGCAGGAGTTCCTGTGTCCCCAGGGACCCGACTCGGAACATGCTCTGCCAGCGGCCGAGGGGGAACTTATGTGATCTGCAGCAGAGGGGAACAGACTGAGGCTTCTCACTGAGAGGGAGGTCTGGGTGCAGTTTGCTTTCCTCTAAACCTCCAAAAACCATCAAAAGTGGTCAAGGCGAGAGGAAAAAAAAACAAAAAATGAACAAACAAACATAAAAACCTCCAGAGAACAAAAGCCTGAAACACCGATTTCCTCAGAGCCCACCCCCTTGAGGGGGGCGGGAGGACTTAACTCAGGGAACATTGCCTGAAAACCCACATGGCAGGACCAGAAAGCCAACCAGGAAAAAAAAAAAGATGACAAGAGAACAACCACCACTACTTCAAAGATACAACTTTTATATTTAATTCGTTCCCACTATTCTGGTTCCTTTTTTTTATATAGATAATTTTTTTTTAATTTTATTTTTTATAAACATATAATATATTTTTATCCCCAGGGGTACAGGTCTGTGAATCGCCAGGTTTACACACTTCACAGCACTCATC